>NC_058405.1:136700191-136775403 GCF_002201575.2 Neomonachus schauinslandi | reverse complement strand
CCCACCCCCCACTCCAGCAACCCTCAGTTTGTTTCCTGAGATTAAGAATTTCTCATATCAGTGAGGTCATATGATACATGTCTTTCTCTGATTGACTTATTTCGCTCAGCATAATACCCTCCAGTTCCATCCACATCGTTGCAAATGGCAAGATTTCATTTTTTTCTGATGGCTGCATAATATTCCATTGTATATATACACCACATCTTCTTTATCCATTCATCTGTCGATGGACATCTGGGCTCTTTCCATAGTTTGGCTATTGTGGACATTGCTGCTATAAACATCAGGGTGCATGTACCCCTTCGGATCCCTACCTTTGTGTCTTTGGGGTAAATACCCAGTAGTGCAATTGCTGGATCTATTTTCAACTTTTTGAGGAACCTCCATCCTGTTTTCCAGAGTGGCTGCACCAGCTTGCATTCCCACCAACAGTGTAGGAGGGTTCCCTTTTCTCTGAATCCCTGCCAACATCTGTCATTTCCTGACTTGTTAATTTTAGCCATTCTGACTGGTGTGAGGTGGTATCTCATTGAGGTTTTGATTTGGATTTCCCTGATGCCAAGCAATGTTGAGCACTTTTTCATGTGTCTGTTGGCCATTTGGATGTCTTCTTTGGAAAAATGTCTGTTCATGTCTTCTGCCTATTTCTTGATTGGATTCTTTGTTCTTTGGGTGTTGAGTTTGATAAGTTCTTTGTAGATTTTGGATACTAGCCCTTTATCTGATATGTCATTTGCAAATATCTTCTCCCATTCTGTCGGTTGTCTTTTGGTTTTGTGGACTGTTTCCTTTGCTTTGCAAAAGCTTTTTATCTTGATGAAGTCCCAATAGTTCATTTTTGCCCTTGCTTCCCTCGCCTTTGGTGATGTTTCTAGGAAGAAGTTGCTGTGGCTGAGGTCGAAGAGGTTGCTGCCTATGTTCTCCTTTAGGATTTTGATGGACTCCTGTCTCACATTTAGGTCTTTCAACCATTTGGAGTCTATTTTTGTGTGTGGTGTAAGGAAATGGTCCAGTTTCATTCTTCTGCATGTGGCTGTCCAGTTTTCCCAACACCATTTGTTGAAGAGACTGTCTTTTTTCCATTGGACATTCTTTCCTGCTTTGTCAAAGATTAGTTGACCATAGAGTTGAGGGTCCATTTCTGGGCTCTCTATTCTGTTCCATTGATCCATGTGTCTGTTTTTGTGCCAGTACCATACTGTCTTGATGATTACAGCTTTGTAATAGAGCTGAAGTCCGGAATTGTGATGCTGCCAGCTTTGCTTTTCTTTTTCAACATTCTTCTGGCTATTCAGGGTGTTTTCTGGTTCCGTACAAATTTTAGGATTATTTGTTCCATTTCTTTGAAAAAAGTTGATGGTATTTTGATAGGGATTGCATTAAATGTGTAGGTTGCTCTAGGTAGCATTGACATCTTCACAATATTTGTTCTTCCAATCCATGAGCATGGAACATTTTTCCATTTCTTTGTGCCTTCCTCAATTTCTTTCATGAGTATTCTATAGTTTTCTGAGTACAGATTCTTTGCCTCTTTGGTTAGATTTATTCCTAGGTATCTTATGGTTTTGGGTGCAATTGTAAATAGGATTGACTCCTTAATTTCTCTTTCTTCTGTCTTGTTGTTGGTATATAGAAATGCCACTGATTTCTGTGCATTGATTTTATATCCTGCCACTTGACTGAATTCCTGTATGAGTTCTAGCAGTTTTGGGGTGGAGTCTTTTGGGTTTTCCACATGAAGTATCAGACCACCTGCAAAGAGTGAGAGTTTGACTTCTTCTCTGCCAATTCGGATGCTTTTTATTTCTTTTTGTTGTCTGATTGCTGAGGCTAGGACTTCTAGTACTGTGTTGAACAGCATTGGTGATAGTGGACATCCCTGCTGTGTTCCTGACCTTAGGGGGAAAGCTCTCAGTTTTTCCCCATTGAGAATGGTATTTGCTGTGGGCTTTTCATAGATGGCTTTTATGATATTGAGGTATGTGCCCCCTATCCCTATACTCTGAAGAGTTTTGATCAAGAAAGGATGCTGTACTTTGTTAAATGCTTTTTCTGCATCTATTCAGAGGATCATATGGTTCTTGTTCTTTCTTTTATTAATGTATTGTATTACATTGATTGATTTGTGGATGTTGAACCAAACTTGCAGCCCAGGAATAAATCCCACTGGGTCATAGTGAATAATCCTTTTAACGTACTGTCGGATCCTATTGGCTAGTATTTTGGTGAGAATTTTTGCATCCATGTTCATCAGGGATATCAGTCTGTAATTCTCCTTTCTGATGGGGTCTTTGTCTGGTTTTGGGATCAAGGTAATGCTGGCCTCATAAAATGAGTTTGGAAGTTCTCCTTCCATTTCTATTTTTTGGAACAGTTTCAGAAGAATAGGTATTAATTCTTCTTGAAATGTTTGGTAGAATTCTCCTGGGAAACCATCTGTCCCTGGGCTCTTGTTGGAAAATTTTTGATGACTGCTTCCATTTCCTTAGTGGTTATAGGTCTGTTCAGGTTTTCTATTTCTTCCTGGTTCAGTTTTGGTAGTTGATACATCTCTAGGAATGCATCCATTTCTTCCAGGTTATCTAATTTGCTGGCATAGAGTTGCTCATAATATGTTCTTATAATTGTTTGTATTTCTTTGGTGTTGGTTGTGATCTCTCCTCTTTCATTCATGATTTTATTTATTTGGGTCATTTCTCTTTTTTTTTTAGTTTTTATTTATTTATTTGACAGAGAGAGACACAGCAAGTGAGGGAACACAAGCAGGGGGAGTGGGAGAGGGAGAAGCAGGCTTCCCATGGAGCAGGGAGCCCAACGTGGGGCTTGATCCCAGGACCCTGGGATCACGACCCAAGCCAAAGGCAGACGCCAAACAACTGAGCCACCCAGGTGCCCCTCTTTTCTTTTTGGTAAGTCTGGCCAGGGGTTTATCAATCTTATTAATTCTTTCAAAGAACCAGCTCCCAGTTCCATCGATCTGTTCTACTGTTCTTTGGGTTTCTATTTCATTGATTTTCTGCTCTGATCTTTATTATTTCTCTTCTCCTGCTGGGTTTAGGCTTTATTTGCTGTTCTTTCTCCAGGTCCTTTAGGTGTAGGGTTAGGTTGTGTATTTGAGACCTTTCTTGTTTCTTGAGAAAAGCTTGTATTGCTGTATACTTTCCCCTCAGGACCACCTTTGCTGCATCCTAAAGATTTTGAACAGTTGTGTTTTCATTTTCATTTGTTTCCATGAATTTTTAAAATTCTTCTTTGATTTCCTGGTTGACCCTCTCATTCTTTAGTAGGATGCTCTTTAGCCTCCATATATTTGAGTTCTTTCCAACTTTCCTCTTGTGATTGAGTTCTAGTTTCAAAGCATTGTGGTTCAAAAATATGCAGGGAATGATCCCAATCTTTTGGTACCAATTGAGACCTGATTTGTGACCTAGGATGTGATCTATTCTAGAGAATGTTCCATGGGCATTAGAGAAGAATGTGTATTCTGTTGCTTTGGGATGGAATGTTCTGAATGTGTGAAGTCCATTTGGTCCAGTGTGTCATTTAAAGCCTTTATTTCCTTGCTGAACTTTTGCTTAGATCTGTCAATTTCCATGAGGGGGGTGTTAAAGTCCCCTACTATTATTATATTGTTGTTGATGTGTTTCTTTGATTTTGTTATTAATTGGCTTATATAATTGGCTGCTCCCATGTTAGGAGCATAGATATTTACAATTGTTAGATCTTCTTGTTGGATAGACCCTTTAAGTATGATATAGTGTCCTTCCTCATCTCTTATTATAGTCCTTGGTTTACAGTCTAATTTGTCTGATGTAAGGATTGCCACCCCTGCTTTCTTTTGGTGTCCATTAGCATGGGAAATGGTTTTTCACCCCCTCACTTTCAATCTGGAGGTGCCTTTGGGTCTAAAATGAGTCTCTTGCAGGCAGCATATCGATGGGTCTTGTTTTTTTTATCCAATCTGATACCCTGTGTCTTTTGATTGGGTCATTTAGCCCATTTACATTCAGGGTAACTATTGAAATATATGAATTTAGTGCCACTGTATTGCCTGTAAGGTGACTGTTACTGTATATTGTCTCTGTTCCTTTCTGGTCTATGTTACTTTTAGGCTCTCTCTTTGCTTAGAGGACCCTTTTCAATATTTCTTGTAGGGCTGGTTTTGTGTTTGCAAATTCCTTTAGTTTTTGTTTGTCCTGGAAGGTTTTTATGTCTCCTTCTATTTTCAATGACAACCTAGCTGGATATAGTATTCTTGGCTGCATATTTTTCTCATTTAGTGCTCTGAATATATCACGCCAGTCCTTTCTGGCCTGCCAGGTCTCTGTGGATAGGTCTGTTGCCAATCTGATGTTTCTACCATTGTAGGTTACAGACCTCTTATCCTGAGCGGTTTTCAGGATTTTCTCTTTGTCTCTGAGACTTGTAAGTTTTACTATTAGATGTCGGGGTGTTGACCTATTTTTATTGATTTTGAGGGGGATTCTCTTTGCCTCCTGGATTTTGATACCTGTTTCCTTCCCCAAATTAGGAAAGTTCTCTGCTATAATTTGCTCCAATATACCTTGTGCCCCCCTCTCTCTTTCTTCTTCTGGGATCCCAATTATTCTAATCTTGCTTTGTCTTACGGTATCACTTATCTCTCAAATTCTGGAAGGCCAATGGTTTCCTATTCAAGGCTCTGGGATAAGCCATCACCCTTTCTACTCTACCACCAAGCTCCAAAATACCTGCTGTCTTTGTAAGTCAGCCATTTGGATGAACTGATTAAATAAATTAGTTGGCTGGAACTCAAGGAGTGAATCAATGAATTAATCTCTTAGTTCACTCTCAGCTATGAAATCTGGTCTTAATTCTTTACACCTCTCTTCAGAAAAAGCCATGAACAGGAGGAATATTCCAGTTTGGGGATTATCTAGGAGATAAACCAATTAATGGGCCTAATATTAGGTAGGGCTGTAAGTGGCAGGGAGAACAGTGGATCACAGAAGTACAGGGATGCCAATGATCAGTCTAAATTGATTGAGGGAGTTGACGAAACTATAGCAGGTAAGGCGGTCAGTATGTGTGGAAACCAGTCTATGGGCAGTATTTAGATCAGAGTTGAAAGGCTCTGTCAAAAGGACCACTACATTTCAAGTTAATGGGAGAGACATTAATTAATTAATCAACTCTTTGTTAAAAACTGTGCAAGTGGCTGGGAAGCCATAGTGAACACGGTGGGCACAGACTTCAGCCTCTGGAGAGATTACAGTCTAACCCAAGAGGTGGGTAGATTCTTGGTTGGGGAAAAACAGGGTGCTTTGGGAACCCCCAGAAGGGAGCCTCTCTCATAAGCAGGAGGCAAAGGTGTGTAGGGAAGGCTTCTTGGAAGAATATGAATTAGCCAGATGAAGAGAGGCAGAAGAAAGTTCCAAGCTTGGGGACCAGAGGAGATGGCGCAGCTAACGTGTGGCTCTGATAATCTGAAAGGGCTTCATTTTGCTGGGGGCAGAATGCCCAAAGGATGGAGAAATAAGCATTTGGCGTTTTGCAGTTTCTAGAATTTAGTTTCCTTGAGTGAACTAAAAAAAATTTTTTTTAAGATTGTATTTATTTATTTGACAGAGAGAGAGACAGCTAGAGAGGGAACACAAGCAGGGGGAGTGGGAGAGGGAGAAGCAGGCTTCCCGCTGAGCAGGGAGCCCGATGCGGGGCTCAATCCCAGGACCCTGGGACCATGACCTGAGCCGAAGGCAGACGCTTAACTGACTGAGCCACCCAGGTGTCCCTCGAGTGAACTAAAATTTAAAACTTTCATGTAAAATAATTTACTAAACCCTTGTGATAATGGACACTGCTTAACCGAACAGAGTATTTCATAACTAGTGTTAAAACTAGTTCTCAGAAAAGAAACCTATGTACTTACTGCCACCAATCAGATTTTCTCTAATGTGAACCTTGCATTGGAGCTAGGAAGTTCTTTTGTTGTTGAAATTATGTAATTATAAACCTTTAGTAAGCATGCTAAGAAAATTACCTTTTGATATCAAAGAGATCCTAAAACCAGAGACAAAAATTATACGAAGCCAAAGAGGATATTTTCATGCTTTCTTCATTATTTGTTTAAAAGTAGCAAAATGGTATTTTTTTTCCTCCTTAAATGATCAGGCAAACATTTTCTCCAGGGAAATCCTTGAGCCAAACACGGTTGTTTCACTTTCCTTTACGTTCATCTTAAACATCCAATCCTTTCTCTTCTCTCACCTGCTTTGGCACGGTTCCCAAAACTGGCGTCCCAGTGGGTAACAGACACAGAAATGAACGGAGCCCTCGGGAGACAATTTCACTACCACTTGGCTCTTAAATATATCAGGGAGGAAGGCGTTGTCAGCATTCACATTTAGATGAGGATCAAAATGCAACTCCTGTTAACGTTTCAGAGGATTCTTTGTTGTTAATCACTTATATTTCTAAGTTGATGTAACATTCTTGATCAGAAATGGCTACGTTTACGTGTAACTTGTAAGGGCCATTTTCTCTCTATTAGGAAGAGGATGGAGCATTTCAGAAGGGGAAGCTGGTGCCAAGGAGGAGCTCACTAACGGAGTTAATTTCATGGTCTGACGTTTAGGTATTACACCAGAATTTGTTTTTCATTCAAGTTGTGTGTGCAGGCATGAAGCCAATTTAATAATAATTCCTAAAAGATTTTTAAAAACAGGACTTGGAATTTTTGAATGACAGAATTTTAAAGGAAAAGTGCAGAGTTTTACGATCTAGTCCATTTATTAACATGATTCATAATGAGTCATGTACTGTATTGTCTCTCCATTTTCTTTTGTAGCTAAGCAGCTATAATGCCACCTGTTGTTTTTGCCCCAGTACTTCAGTGAAGTACTCTCAGCCCCTTGACACTTGCAGCTAACCTTTACTGAGGACGTAACATATGCCCAGCACTGTAAGTGCCGAGACTGCCCAATAATTCTGTAAGGCAGGAATATAGTAATATGCCCATTTTACCCAGGGGGAGACTGAGGCTTAGAGAGTTTGCATGAATAGCTTACAGTCATATCATGAGTAAGAACAGAAGCCTAGATCTGACCAGAATGAACTGATTAAAAAAATCAGAGTTTCTGAGTCTGTGCTCTTAACTTCTGCATATTGCCTTTCTCAACAACCTCCACCATGCAACATTTCATTCACTGGTCTGGGACTGTGTGTTTTGTGATTTAAAAACAGAGTTTCCCTAAAGTGAACTTGATCAAGTAGGTAAAGAATCCACCCTGATTAAATATCGATGAGGCAGTTTATTGACTTCTTCGTAGTGATTTCCCAGAGAAATGGATTCCTGAATGGAATCACTCATGTAGATGGATACACTTGTCAGTTACACAGAATGCAATAACACTGCTTTAATTATTACCCCACCTCACTCATGTTCCTGTAAAATGGAAGCCTCCCTTTACAACTACCCTTTCGAGAAGTCTTTATGAAACATTAGGGTCATATTCATGATAATTACTCAACATTAGATAGCCAAAGAAGCTTTGTTTTGAAGCTGATGAGTGGGAAATGAATCATTAAGAACCCAAGACAAATTTCTATAATAAATAGGAGTTCTCAGCCTTTATTTTTCAGTGAAAAAAATTGTCTCTGGATTCAAGGTGAATTGAAAACCAGAAGGCCTTTTTAAAATGTAGCTAAAATCACTCTTTTAAATAAATAAACTTTATTGAGGCATAATGGACATACAATCAAATGCACCCAACTTAAATGAGTTTTCACACACATGTACGATCATGTAACCACCACTATAATTAAGACGTAAACATTTCCATTGTCCACTTCCCAGTCAACACCCAGCCCTGGCCCCAGGCAATCACCGATTTGCTTTTTGTCATTACAGATTAATTTTCCTTTTCTGGAATTTTATATAAATAGAATCATACAATTAGTACCAAATTGTGTTTGGGGCTTATCTTTCACTAATCATGTTTCCAAAATTCATCCATCTTGTTACACATTTGAGTGGTTTGTCTCTTTTTACTGCTGAGTGTTACTCCATTGTATGGATGTATGTACCACAATTTATGTATCAATTTGCCTGTCGATGAACATTTAGATTATTTTTAGTTTAGCTTTTATGAATAAACCTAGCATGAACATTCATGTACAAGTCTTTGTTTTCTTTTCTCTTAGGTAAATGTTGAGGAGTGGGATTGTTGGTCATGTATGTTTAACTTTATACATTATGTTTAACTTTATATGTTTTCCTAAGTGGTTATACCATTTTGCATTCCTACCTGCAATGTATATGAGTTCCAGTTGCTCTATATCCTTGCTAACATTTGATGTTGTCAAAATCACTGTTCTTTTAAAATGTATGTTTTCATTTCTTAAAAGCAGGTAAATCACAGCGTCTTGAGAAAGCTAACTTTAAAAACCAAATTTTGCTTATATTGGAAAGGTCAACAAATTCATTCTGTGGGAGTCAGTGCAGGGGGGAAAATACTTTGGATCTGATTCTCTGGGCCTGAGCTATTAGTGCATTAACTGGAGTCCTCTGGCTTAAAACCTCTGTAAAAAATCTCCCTGGTGGTAGAGGGGAGGTGATTTCTTGTCCTCCCAGAGGCCTTACAGAGCCACACTAATGACTTGAAGGATGGTTGTTTCCTCATACTGAGGACTTTTTGTTGTGTTTCAGAGAGTCACTGTGGGTTAGTCCTGTCTCCCAAACTTAAAACTTGTCTTGGGGAGACCATCTATTTATTCTTCTGGGTATGGATGATGCGGGGCACAGAGTAGATGTCTAAAAAGCCCTTGGTGTTTATGCACTTTTCATGAGAGTCTTAGGTGAGTAAAGAATGAAACAAAGTGGCAGTGGCAGGCCTCCCTGTTACCACAAGAAACATGACATGACCGGAATCCTGCTATGCCTCATCATTAGGGTACTGTTTGCCACACTTTGAGTCCTTTGCTATTAAGAAAAATGGTGCCAACTTTTGAAATGTTAAGGGTAGAATGTAGAGGGGTTTATGTTTGACCTGCTTCATCTGACAGAAAACCTGATAGTTAAGCTGACTGATAATGCTTATGACAGACACAGAATGAATTATGGTTCTTATGAAGTAATGTTGGCCTCTCGAAATCTACTCTATGTCTGCCACTGGGGCAGGCAATGGGGACACAAAGATGAAAGTGCACCCTCCCCTCCCTTAAGTGGAAAGATAAGAGACCAACTATACAATGGGGTGTGCATATGCCAGAATAGGGTTAAGTACAGGGTTTCCTGAGCTATAAAGGAGGTTCACCTATCACAGGTTCATATCCATTCCACAGATACCTCACAGCTGGTATAGACCAGGCTCTGAACTTGTTGAAGGCACTGACCTTCACGGAACTTCTAGTCTAGTGGGAAGATGGACCGAAAGCCAGTGAAGCAATAGGGGACTGTCACAGAGAAGGAAGGGAGCATATGGCAGAGGGATTGTTCTGGTTTGAAAGGGTAGGAAGGACTTAAGAATGGTGGGGCTCAAGAAGGGCTCTGACAGGAGGGAAGCAAGGGGAGATGGGCTCCAGGTGAAAGCAGAAGTGTCCAGAATCCAGCTGGAATGTAGGGTGCACCAGGAATGGGAAGACACATAGGACCAGAGCTCAAAGGTGCTTGTCATCACACATGAGCAGTTCCCTGTTGTGGAGGAACAGGGGCCAAACTAGAGAGGGGGAGATATCGAAGCAAGCTTGTGGTGCAGGGTTTCAACTTGGGCTTTTAAAGAGGGAGAGGGGCGCCTGGGTGCCTCAGTCAGTGACAGCCTTCAGCTGGGGTCCTGGGTTCAAGCCCCATGTTGGGCTCCCTGCTCGGGGGTGGGGAGGGGCGCGTCTTTTTCTCCCTCTGCCCCTCCCCCCTTCATGTGTGTGCCTGCACATGTGCGTGCTCTCTCGCTCTCGCTAATAAAAAAAGTCTTAAATAAAGAGGGGGAGCTATGTGTATACTTAGGGCTGGAACTGAGTATGAATTTGCTTAAAATAATAGTTCTGCCAGCATGCTTCAGCCTTAAAATCACCTAAAATACATCTAAATATGTTAATACACATTTTAGCCAGCAAACTTATCATTTTGCTTGGAGTCTTTAAGTAAAGCCTCTCTTATCCCATATCAGATAAGTTAACATTTCCCCTAACACTATTTTCCATGACGAGAACTAGCCAGCACTACCTGTGATCCTCAAACTCCCAGCTTGAGTGTCCTGGAGAGATTGTGAGGAGCGATTCTCCTTTACAGAAAAGGCCGCAGAGAACGTGACAGAGCTGGCCTTGAACCCAGAGCTCTGACCATTGTTCTCCTAGTCTCTCTCATAGGCAAATTTTCTCCAGTGAAAGTTCTATTCAAATAGCTCAGAATCTGGATTTTTGTTGTTTTGTTTTGTTTTTACTTTCTTATTTTGAATTAAGTTGTGTTTTTCACAACTAGATAACTTTTCAGAACTCCTATTTCCGAAACTCCAGGTATTTTGCTTGTTTTCTTGCTCAGGACATACAATGGTGTCTGGAACACAGTGGGCACGTAATGATTATATCTTAGGTGAACGAGTGAGAACATTGACAGTGAACAGATATTACAAAATTTGGTCTGATTTTGCTTTCTTACTGACACACGCCATCAGCTTTACTCCCATATGCCCTCCCTCCCAATTTGAACTCTAGACTGCAGTAAAACAACCCTTGAAAATTCAGTTATTGATTCTGAAATCTGTTAGTCCCTGCCCTAGCCTCATACCTGCCCCTCTTGGCTGCTTTTTAGAAAGAATGGACTATTTGGAGGGAAATGCTCCCTGCTTTTTTTTCTTTTTTTTTTAAGATTTTTATTTATTTATTTGAGAGAGAGAATGAGAGACAGAGAGCACGAGAGGGAAGAGGGTCAGAGAGAGAAGCAGACCCCCCGCTGAGCAGGGAGCCCGATGCGGGACTCGATCCCGGGACTCCAGGATCATGACCTGAGCCGAAGGCAGTCGCTTAACCAACTGAGCCACCCAGGCGCCCTGCTCCCTGCTTTTTAAAAACCTATATTTGATTGCTTCAGGGCAGAATAAAAATTCTTCCTGTGCTTTTTCTCCTAATTTTTAACCTATATGATGAAAAAGTGTTGGCTTTATTTATAATGTGCTACTAATCTTGTATCACTTTACAGCCATCAGTTCTTACCACCTCCTGGTGGAGGATCCAGTGTAGATTTATCTAATCCACTGGCAGACAAGCTATACTTTCACATTTGCCTGAGCTTAGAGATTTGCTCTCTGGAAAAGTGTTAATGAAATAAAGGCAAGTTACATTTTATATATCAAAAGTGTCATTGTCCTTACTCAGAGAAGCTGTTGCAGCCACCTGCTAGAGAGTGGCACTGGGAACAACTGTGCCCAGAACGGTTGGAAGGCAAAGAACACATGCTTTAAATGTTCCTTTAGCCTGTTTGGAAATCAGGTTGGAGAGGACACATCAGGATTTGTACCATTTTCCTTCAAAACTCGGGTGAAAGTCTCAAGTGGGCCCTTGAGAAGGTGGTGGCAAGCTAGCTGGTTCTCTCCGGCTTCTGACTAACATGGTTATAAATATAGGATGGTGACTGACAACCACTCTGAGTCTGGCAGTATGGGAAAAAGAGGCCTGGACCAGGACCAGGTTTGGGTGATCTGGGTTCCTGGTTTAAGCAGTTCTGCAAGCTTAGGAAAAACCCCTTGACTCTTTTGCATCTAGCTTCCTCTTTGGCAAAATGGACTGGTCAGGGCTGCATTTTCCTGGCCTGTGTCAGAGAGCTATCATGAAGATCTAAAGGAATGTGTGATGGTTCTTTGACAGGACAAGGCAGAATATAAATGCAGAGCAACATTCTAGAATGTGTGGAAGTTTTGGTGGGCAAGGCAAATTAAGGTGATAATTCTGAGAACAGCGCTGGGTGGGACCCTGGTACTCCACAAGTGTCTGAGTTGGTCCCAAACTAGTGACTAGGGAGAAATAACAATTGTCTCACGTGGAAATGGGATAGTCTTCACCCTTTCTAGTCCAAAACCACCAGATAAAAAGGACTTCATCTGGATGCAATCTCTACCTCTTTTAGGGTGACCACACATCCAGTTTATACTTGCCATATCCCTTTTATTCTTCATGGTGTTCCAATTCAGATGATAAATTCTATGATCACTCTACTTACCAGGCACTTGATTAGGCAGTTATATGGTAAATGCTGAAGAATCTTGAATGTCACAGGGTTTCCAAAATCCCGAGGCCTAACAGACACCCCTCTTCTTGACTGGGAGCCAGTTTGTAGCACTTGTCTTTTCTCTACTGTTTGGTGACTCATCATTATCCATCAGTAGTTCTTCATTCTTTTGTTTTGTAGTCTTCTTGCTCAGGGAAGCAGGAAGGAGAGTCTGTTTTCTTAGAGCCTCTGTTCAAAGGCAAACATTTTGGCCATGTAATTTAATGAAGAAGTGTACATAAATTTAGAACAGGCCGAATATGTAGCTCCTCACCCCCCCCAAGATGTCCATATCCTAATCCCTAGAGCCTGTGAATGGTGTCGTACCTGGCAAAAGAAATTAAGGTTGCAGATGGAATTGAGGTTGATAATCAGCTGACCTTAAAATAGAGACTTTGTCTTGGATTATCTGGGTAGATGTAATATCATCATAAGAGTCCATAAAAGTGGAAGTGGAAGGCAGAAGAGGCCACCAGAGTGATGTGATGTCAGGAGTCATCTTGCCGTTACTGCCTTTGAAGATAAAGAAAGGGAGCCATGAGCCAAGGAATGGAGCACGTCTCTAGAAGCTGGAAAAGGCAAGGGACTGCGTCATTTCCTAGATCCTCCAGAAAGGAGTGCAGCCTGCTGACACATTGATTTTAGCCCAGTGAGACCCATGTTGAAATACTTAATCTGTGTTATTTTAAGCCACTAAGTTTGTGGCTTGATAGAAATACTAGAAAGCTGCTAATAATGATGGAAAAATCATAATAGAAAACTAATACAGCACTCATCAATCAACAAGCATCTATGGGATATTTGTCACAGGTCCAGTACTAATGCTGTGGAGAAGTCCCAGGGAAACAGAATACACAAAGCCTGCCCTCAAGGAGCACGCTAAGGCTAATGCATGTGGAACATTCAGAGAGCAGTTAATGAAGGTGCTAATTAAGCACTGAGTATATTGAGCAGAAGAATTTGAAAAAAGATTGCAGGAGAGTCTACATGAGCAAGGAGGTAACGGGTGAGAATGAGGAAAGAATAGAAAACTTTGAGAATTTCTAACTGATAATGATCTCAGACTCCCAAGGAACTTATTAATTAATGGACTTAATTCCTGTGTATGGAATTCTACATGGCACACAGTAAGTATTGGAATTGTTCTAGGCATAGACCCTTTTCTCACTCTCTATTGTCTTCTTGGGTGATTTCATCCGTATAACACACACATGCTCTAATGGGTTGAATTGTGGCCCCCCAAATATATGTCTACATTCTCACCCCTGGAACCTGTGGATATGACCTCATTTGGAAGAATCATTTTTGTGGATGTAATTACATCAAGGATCTTGTGATGAGACCATCTGGATTATCTAGATGGGCCCTAAATATAATGACAGGTGTTCTATAAGAAACGCAGAGATAGAAGAGAAGACACACAGAAGAGGAGAAGGTGATGTGAAGACAGGCAGAGATTTGAGTGATGTGGCCACAAGCCAAGGAATATCAAGGATGGCTGGCAGCCACCAGAAGCGGAAGAGGCAAGGAAGGATTCTTTCTAGAGCCTTCCAAGGGAACATGGCCCTGCTGACACCTTGATTTTAGACTTCCGGCTTTAAAAACTTCCTAGAGAAAATACATTTCTTTTGTTTTAAGCACCACATTTGTGGTAATTTGTGGTGGCAGTGATGGGAAATGAATACACATGGCTTCAGTGGCCAACCCCACATAAATGTCTCAGAGATGGTACCTCTAGCCCGGAGAGCCCTGCGAGCTCCCTGTTGTTTGTTCAGCTGTCTACCTGACATCTTCAGAGGTTTTAGAGCCACTTTATTATTTTTTTAATATAAGTTCAATTGGTCAACATATAGTACATCATTAGTTTCAGATGTAGAGTTCAATGATTCATAAGTTGCATATAACACCCAGTGCTCATCACATCACATGCCCTCCTTAATGCCCATCACCCAGTTACCCCATCCCTGTACCCACCTCCCTTTCCACAACTCTGTTTGTTTCCCCGAGTCAAGAGTCTCTCATGATTTGTCTCCCTTTCTGATGACTTCCCATTCAGTTTTCCCTCCCTTCCCCTATGATCCTCTGGACTATTTCTTATATTCCACATATGAGGTGTGAAACCATATGATAATTGTCTTTCTCTGCTTGACTTATTTCACTCAGCGTAATACCCTCCAATTCCATCCACACTGATGTAAATGGTAGGTATTCATCCTTTCTGACATTTGAGTAATATTCCACTGTATATATAAACCACATCTTCTTTATCCATTCATCTGTTGAAGGACATCTTGGCTCCTTCCACAGTTTGGCTATTTAAATCCATTTTGTCCCAAACTCTTCCCTGTGCAGCCTGGTCCTTTTCCAGTTTCCCTAGGACACTAAACAATACCACCATCCATTCAGTTGGTCACTTCAGAAGCTTGGTAGTCCTTCTCAATACCACCCTTTCTTACATCTTAAATGCCCAATCACTTGAATTTACCCCTCAAATATTTCTCAAATCTCTCTACTTCCCTCTGAATTTCCACCATCACCACCTTTGATCTTGCTCTCACTGTCTTTTGCCTGAATTACTGCAACTACCCCGAACTCAACTCCCCACAGAGATGGGTCTTGGCCATCCCCAATCTTTTTTCTACCCTACAGCCACTGTGATATTTTCAAAATGCAGCATTGATGGTGTTAGCCCCAGCTTAGAATCCTTCAGTGATTCCCACTGCTTGTATGATAAACACAAAACTCATATGGACTGAGGATGGCTGCAAGGTCCACCCTTGCATGAGGCTCCTCTTGGGGACCTGGCCCCCTCAGTCAGCCCCTCCTTCTCCCTAGCTCCGGCCACAGCACGTTTGCACATGCTGCTCCACCTGTTAGGAGCCACCTTTCCTTCTTTGCCTGGATAACTCTGACTTAGGCTTCTGAGCCCAATGTCATTTTCTCAGAGGAGTTGCCTCTGACTTCCCAAACCAGGTAGCAGCCTTCTGCTTTTCAGACTTTCATCATATTCTGTCTCTCTCCCTCAAAGATCTTGCCTGCGTTGCAATTTTCCATTTTTGTTATTTTATTAATGAATGTGCTCCCTCGGTAGACTATAGGCTCCACTGAGAATAGGGAAATTGTGTTCCAGAGCCTAGAACTGTGCCTAGTAGGTGCTTCATAATATTTCTTGCATGAATGAATATATGAAATAAGTAGTGTATTAATGTTATCCATATTCTGAGAAGGTTCTTGCCATTTGAGGGTTGTAGTGAAGGGGGCTAAAAATGTGGTCACCGAGCACACATGGGAAGAGGGAGGGTGCTCTCCCCACCTTTTCTGAGGGGGGGTTCAACCATTCAGTGTCTCACCAACATCATTTGTCTTCTAATTTGCTTGAATATTACAAACTGTGTCTCAGACCTGGTTTTGGAAGATAAGCGTATAAAGTCTATTTTCAGGAAGCATGAGTCAGTTAAGTTTTTATTTCCCAAGTGCCATGCCAGCTTGCTGTGATTTCAGCAGGAGGCAACAGGTGCACATATTTTTAGCTTTTATGACAAGTATTGTATACTTATCCTCAGGAGTCCTCAGCTTGAATGATGCCAAGTGGGGAAGAGCTTACCCACAGCAGTGTGCTTGTTTGGAGAACAGTAAAACTAGCAGCAGAAACCCACCTCCCCCAACCCCTGAAACAAAGAACACAAAACTCTTTACACTTAACAGAAGCAAAGGCAGAAAGATTAAGCTTTGGCTGATGAAAAGAAGGGCTTGGTTTTAGGAAAAAGATGCCGCTTTTCAAAACGCAGACCATGATAACAGTGAAATTAGTATGGAAACAATGGATCATTGCCTGAAAACAAGACACCAGCCTCTTAAACATGCTTTGCTTCTCCTCCAACTCTCTAGGGAACTTTTCCCTAGGCAGGTGAAGGTTTTGAAGAGTACTTTAATTAACTCGTATCAAGGAGACTGTATATAAGAAAGAACTGTGTAAAGATTTCTTTAATTAGTGAATTTTGTCAGGTCTTTCCCAATGTCTATCAGTAAAGTAGTTTGTGGGCTGCCCGGGTCCTTGGTGGTCTATTCAGTCAATAAGCTATTCATGACTCTAGCAAGTAGCTAGGTTTTTAAACCAATGGGAATTTGGTGGACAATTTCCTTTTGCTACCTTTAGCTACATAGCTAGAATCTATAAACTGTTCTCTTTCTGAGAAACAAAGTGCTGAGGTGAACAAGCATCCAGCAGGGATGTAGTAGACACTTTAATTGAAGAAGCATGGCACATATTTACTCTTAAATGTAACTAAAGAGGGGTTTCGTGTTATATTTGGCAGGGTGAGGGGGTGGAGGGGAGAACAGAATACCATTGTGCATGATGCGTACAGTTGTTAATTAAAAAACTTTTTTTTTTCGGTGTAATTTTGAAGAGTCACATGCCTTTCATTGTCTTTCCGCAATGGCAATAAAGCCTAGAGAAAGAACCCTCTCCCTCAGTAAATCAAACATTAGCAGACGAAAGGTCAAAATGCCCAAAGCCACAAGAACATTAACACTTTAGATAGAAAGATTCCCTAAGAAACAAATGCTCCTGCTCACTTTGGAGAAAGCAGACGCCTTATCTTTGTGAGTTTACAAAATGGAGCCAAACTGTACCCGTAGCCACTTTAACTAAACCCGGGCCTGGATCTCTGAGCAGCCCATAGTCATTAAAGCTCTCAGAAAGCCTCCCAGGAGCCAATGTGCTTGCTTAAGTATATGCTGTAAAAGGTCCCAGAGATTTACAAGGGACCGCTCTACGCTAAACCAGGCACCATCTGATAAACAAGCAATTTTGGCTGCAGGCTAAATGATGCTCTTTGAGGCTTTGATTTACAATGCTGAAGATGATATATTTGTAGTTTGGGGATAGGTTCTGCTAGGGGCTTGCTGTGATTACTCACCCATGAGCAGAATTCAGGGCTCAAGTCTTCAACTTGGAGGTCAGAAAATTACCAGCGGAATGAAAGAGGGTTGATAAGGTTTACTGAGATGCTAACTAGATATATATTATATATAAAAAAAAGCTTAATAAGCCAGTAGTTTTGAGGACTTCTTAAGCTTTCTGGGGACCACAGGTTTTGTTCGTTTGGCTTAAATCCCAAAGATATGAAAATAATCTGCAAAATTGATCTGGTGGTCTAATTTGACTTTCATTACATTTAAAAAGCAAATACAGGCTTAGTTTATTATTGCTGACATTTAAAAATAAGAAAAAAATGTCCAATTTAGCATTTATGTAATTGGGGGAAAGCTAAGGAATCTGAAGGCAACTTTGAAGCAAATCAAATCACCTTCAAGAGCACGGAGGAATCGACGGAGAGCACCGGAAGCTGAATTAAGAACTCAGAGAATGCTTTTAAAACTCTGAGTTCCAAGAAATGATTTGGCAAACTCTTTTGCCCAGAAGTTTTGTATTTAGTAAAAAATGTGAGTGTCCACTAATGTGAGCACTGTACTAGTACAGTGATAAATAAAACATTGTCTTGGCGGAGAAAACCATAGATGATTTCTGTAAAATGGGAGAAGTGCGAGGAAGGAGAGCTGTAGGGTGCCGAGAGGGCACAGAGGAGAGGAACTAACCTGTGGGACGCCAAGGGGATTTAACAGACAGACGGACCCCCTCCCTGGGTGCTCTTCTTCCCAGCCCGCAGCCAAGCACACAGCAGACAATGCCAAGAGGCATTTCCGGCACCACTGGTATTCTCGCCTGCAGCTCACTCAGCTATGCGGCTATGGCCAAATGTTCTTGACTGAGAAGACCTCAGAGCCCTGGAGGTCTGGTTCAGGCGACACGAAGCAGATTCAGGAATTGCGAACACAACTTCCGAGTAAAGGCATCAGGGGCACATTATCCGTAAGGCGGTGGGATACAGCTCTGAGGACACAGCGGGCTGTAGACTAGGTTGTTGACGCCAACCTTGGCTTTTTGGTCTGCCCTTTCTTCGGTGGGGGCAGGGAACACAGCCTCTCCCACCTCTCTCCGGAAAGAACCTGATGGAATTAGGCGGGCAGTGGCACGCGTGCCAGACACTTGGAATGGTATATTTTTTTCCCAGGCAACTTGCATTTTTAGAAAGGCCAAAGTGCTAAGCCATGGGACTCTGACGATGCAGTAGAGTATGATGGAACGGCCTTTTGGGGAGATTGGAAGGAAGGCGGGGGTAGGTCTCTCTGCCAATCAACTTTCACCGACACTGTTTCCTTATGGGATAACACACCCTAGTGGGGCTTAAAGGTTAGTAATAATGGCTAACATTTATTGAGTGCTTACTGTGTGCCAGGCACTATTCAAAGGGTTTGATGTATATTAAGTCATTTAATCTTCAAAACAGTCCCTTGAGGTAGGTACTTTGTAAACTAGATTTTACCTATGAGGAAATTGTTAAACTTGCTCATGGTCATATGGTTGATGAGGTCACCCTCAGCTGCTCCCAGGACAGTGAATGCAACAGCAAATTTTGCAGGCAAGGACCTCTAGATTGGAAACTGAGGGCATCACTGCCCCTGACTCCCCAGCAATTGAATCCTTTAGCTTGGTGTTTCAAGTTGACACTCTGAAACCCTTCCTTTGCAGCCATCCCTCACCCTGATGACCACGTCGCTTCTTTAAACCTCAGTTTCACGGTCTGGAAAAAAAAAAATGCCCTCCTCCTTCTCCCTCGAAAATAATTGGAACATCAGATAGATAATGCCTGTAAAACACTTAAGACTATGCAAATGAAGGATATTACAGAGACACAAGGTGATGGTATTTTATAGCAGCCCATTAAGACGTATCATTGTAAAGATAGTGGGTTGCACTGAGTCACATCCTTTTAGCAGATCCTTCCCTGAACTTTAGTGTGGAATTGCATATACTTTTAAAATCTACCCAAACTAGGGCGCCTGGGTGGCTCAGTTGGTTAAGCGACTGCCTTCGGCTCAGGTCATGATCCTGGAGTCCCGGGATCGAGTCCCGCATCGGGCTCCCTGCTCAGCGGGGAGTCTGCTTCTCCCTCTGACCCTCCTCCCTCTCATGTGCTCTCTGTCTCTCTCATTCTCTCTGTCTCAAATAAATAAATAAAATCTTTAAAATCTACCCAAGCTAATTGTCTTTATGAACACAGACCTCTGCACAAGCTTGACTGGATCTAATAAATTCCCCTGGCCCAAATATTTTTCAACTATTATAGTGTAATTCACTTTGTCATGTCCAGTCTCAGCCTAATAATGCACAACTCCCAGGAGCCAAGTATATTTCATGAAGCTTACAATTACTTTTATAAAAGTTGCAGTAAAGTATAATGATTTTTAATGGCATCAATGATACCATTGTATATATCGGTTTCAGTTTTGAAGTAGACTTAAGTTCAAAGACCCAAGGGGACCATTCTCCTCTCGATGCACTTGTGTTACTCCCATTAATGCTAATGGGACAGACAAATGCTGCTCTGGAGGAGAATATATCTACTCTTAGGAAGGTAACAGGTTTTAATTAGTAATGCTTTGAATCGCACAAAAACAGCTCGCCCTCTGTAAACAGCAAGAGCTCTCAGGAATGTAAGCAAGGATCACAGCCTGGGTTACTCATATGGCATCTTCACATCTAAGTTTTGTAAATGGTGAAGACATAAGGCTCTCGTCAACTGAGAATGAGAGAAAAGCCTCGATCTGGGGGAGCTTTGTGGGAATAAAGTCACAGAACTAAAGCAGTATTTATTAAATGTCTGAGTGCCTGAGCGTCAAGTAGATCTTTGAAAAAGAAGCTCGATTAACCTGATACTCTGGAAGCCAAGGCCTGATGGAGTAGGGTCCACCTTTACCTGATCACAAGATTTCAACATAAAAAGCAAAAGTCTAGAGAGGCTCAGCCAGCCGCAGAGCCCCGAGGTGGTTTCATGCTGGCGCTCGGGTAACAAAGCACTTTCTCAGGAAGTGGTTCTCAGGCGGAAAGGACAGACACTGGGTGGAGGAAGGGAAATAGAAGGGAGCTGGCATTTTGGCACGTTGGCTCTTCCACACCACTGTCTAGACAGGTGTCTCAAACATGGCCTTCAGAGTGAGGAGGCCGGGAGGTCAGTTTCTCTCTAGCTTGCTTTCAAGAAACCTGTACGGTTTAAAAAAATGTTAAATTAAGGGGCGCCTGGGTGGCTTAGTCAGTTAAGCATCCGACTCTTGATCTCAGCCCAGGTCTTGATCTGAGGGTCGTGAGTTTAAGCCCCACGTCGGGCTCCACTTAAAAAAAATTTTTTTTTTAATTAAAATATATCTGACATACAGTGTTGTGTAAATTTCAGGTGAACAGTGTGTTGGTTTGATATTTATATATTATAATATGATTGCCATTGTAGCAATAATTAGTACCTCTATCACATCACATAATTATCATTTCTTTTTAGTGGTTGGAATAATTAAGATCGAAAAACAAATAAATAAAAACACATGTAATTTAAAAAAAGAAGCCTATGTATGAAAGTACAGTTTTTAGGCATGACTATTCACCCAGGTGTTATACCCCAGACTTCAGTTAGACTGTTTATTTACTTATTTTTAAAGATTTTATTTATTTATTTGACAGAGACACAGCGAGAGAGGGAACACAAGCAGGGGGGTGGGAGAGGGAGAAGCAGGCTTCCGGCTGAGCAGGGAGCCCGATGTGGGACTCGATCCCAGGACCCCGGGATCATGACCTGAGCCGAAGGCAGACGCTTAATGACTGAGCCACCCAGGCGCCCCCAGTTAGACTGTTTAAAATCTAGTATGTTCAACCCAGAACTTTTGGACATAGCTCTGTCAGGAACTGAGATAAATTTATATTCATCAGCTGTCTTTGGTTTTCTAAGGTGAGGCCTAAATGATCATAGATTTTGTGTTAACATGGATCAATCTGGTTTTATCTCTAAACAAGCAGACTGAATTAGGATAATGATAATATAGAAGTATGTGTGTGTTTTTCCTTTTTCTTAAAATTTGTAGATATAGTGTGGTTAACAAAAAACAGTAGTCACTCTAATAACTAGAACAAGAAACAGTGTTGGAAAGACTTAGTATGTGGAGAAAACTGATTGGAATAACATTCCACTGGTTATAAGCACAATTTTTTTCCATATAAATATTTGGGGAATACTTTGCTTTAAAAAGACTGAAGAAATTCAATTATGGAAGGGGATACTTTCTGCCGTTTCGCAAAGGAAAATATAAATATGTAGGGTAAGAGAGTGTTTCTATTTGCTCTTGCTGCTTGTCTTCCCCTCCTGTGACTGAAAAAAATCCCATTTATAGAAGCATTAAGCTTATCGTAGAAGAAATCTCACAGGCTCATTCTCAGGCTCATGAATTCATTATCACACGTGTTCAGGCTGGAGATGTGAGGTGTAATGTCCTTTTCTCTGAGGTGGCCTCAAAAGATGCACTCCGCTTTCAGGATGATTTCATTTAGACCCAATTTCCCCAGATCTTTGAATGTTGCAGATGACTACCTCTGGTCTCTCCACATTTCCCCTCCTGACTTACTAGAGACTGTAAATGTTACTAACTTTGAAGTGTCTATTTATGTTGCTCTACAAACGGTCACCCTCCCTCCCCCACCCAATCCAACAAAAGTTGGGGTTTTAAGTTTGCACGTTGGAAAGAGCCTGTTAAAGTCTTTTTAAGCTTGCAACAATCCCACTGCACAGCACATCAGGAAGGCCCAAACGCAAACATCAGTCTTTTTTTTTTATTTTTTTTTAAAGATTTTATTTATTTATTTGAGACAGAGAGAATGAGAGAGAGAGAGCACATGAGAGGGGGGAGGGTCAGAGGGAGAAGCAGGCTCCCCGCCGAGCAGGGAGCCCGATGCGGGACTCGATCCCGGGACTCCAGGATCATGACCTGAGCTGAAGGCAGTTGCTTAACCAACTGAGCCACCCAGGCGCCCGCAAACATCAGTCTTATATCTGCCCAAACAGTAGCAAATCTTTTAATGCAAACTTCTTGGCTGCATTTCAGTCTGGTTATATCATTTACTCTGCTTTTGGCCCCCCCCACCCCCGTTTTGCTACCTTGGAGTGTGAGGTTTTTCGACCCTAAATGTTCTTCAGTAGCAGCATAACAAATTCTCAAAGCAACTTGGGGACAGATCCTATGAAAACACTCTGGATTACAAAATTACAGAACTCATTTGAGAAATGCAGGGATAGGCTTGATTTTGGATATTTAAACAAATTCAGGGCCTTGTAATTCCCTCACCTAAACACTAGAACCTTCAAGATTCTGGCACCCAAATTATTCTTCCATTACCATTGATTGCTCACTGTTTGTAGCAATATTTAACACTCCAGCAGCTCTCTGGGATCCAGAAATGGAAGCCAGGTGTAGAGCACAATAAAACTATCTTATCCGCCTCTGGACAGTTGTTACATTAGAAATAAATAAACTTCCAGTTTAGACAGCTCACTGTTGTTTTGGGGATTCTGATACAACACCTTAGCCTGTGTACCCACTAATACAATCCATGAGAAAACAGGGCAGGGAGGGACGCCTGGGTGGCTCAGTCATTAAGCGTCTGCCTTCGGCTCAGGTCATGATCCCGGGGTCCTGGGATTGAGTCCCACATCGGGCTCCTTGCTCGGCAGGGAATCTGCTTCTCCCTCTGCCTGCCACTCCCCCTGCTTGTACTCTCTCCCTCTCTCTCTCAAATCAATAAATAAAATCTTAACAAAAAAAAAAAAGAAAGAAAGAAAAGAAAACAGGGCAGGGAAAACCCTCTAACAGCTTGTGCACAGGGTGTGAGTGAGGGCAGGAGTTGGATGGGCATATGGGTGTCCGGGCCTGGGGAGGGTGTTCAAGACTGCAGACCCGACCAGTGAGGGTGTGTGTTCTCACACGTTGCTGACTCAGGGTTTGGAAAGGTTGAACTCTTTGGTGTGTTCTGCCAAACATGCAGCTGGGCAGTCGGGGACTGACAGCGGTGACAACTTGTATACCGTGTTGTGACGCCATATAACTTCGTGTCTTGGTCTTATGTTCTCAACTAAGTTGGGAGTTTCCCAAGCGAAAGTTCTGTGTCTGCGCTTTGATATCACTCCTAGTGCCAAGCACGTGTCTTCTACTTGGTAGGGGCTTGATAAGTAATGGTTTATCGAATCACTTAAATGGATGATACACACATAAGAGCAAGAGTTAAAGAACTAGAAATACCCAAGTGCAGTTAATGTCTTTCTCATCCATTGAATTGAAAAGAAAAAACTCATAAGATCCTCTATTTCCAGCCTTAATGTTACAGATGAGGAAACTGAGGTCTAAGGCCACCGGTGAAGGGACTTGCCCAAGGTCAGCTAGTTCAGGGGCAAACCCTGTTCCCCAAGCTTTCTGTCTTAGAAGAATCACCCTTTGCTCTAGTGGTGCTTTTATTCAGAAGATGGCCATGGGTTAGCTAGCACACACAGGACTGACCTACTCTGCCCTTTACATTTAAAGGATCACACATATAATAAAACACATTTAAAGGGAGCATCCTTTTTAATTTTTAAGCAGGAAAAAGTGATTTTTTCCAGAGTAGCTGTAATTTGACAAAATTAGAAGGATTCTTTGGAAAATACATTTTTTTCCTTTGGAAGAGGTATTGGCGAATGGGTTCTTGCTTTATTTATACTCAGCTGGATGCCTGGGAAGAGAATCTATGACTCTAAGAAGTATCCTTAAGGCAAAGTGTTCTCTGTAGTTCTTAGCATTACAAAGCCCACGTGGGAACTTTTGGGAGGCAGTGTCAGGGGCACTCAGTCTAAGTGGTCAAGATAACATTTAGTAATAGACTAGGGACAGAGGGCCAGATTGTATCACTTCAAAACTCCTTGGGAGTTCTAGATAGTATCAGGTCCAACCATACTGAAAGGCTTCCACTTCCTGTGAAGCTATAATGTAGACCTCTGTATTTCACAGTGCATCCTGCTGTCTCTTTAGTGGGTTTTATCTCCTGGAAAGTATCACAGTGCATTGAAGAAACAATGAACTGTTACTTGGATACGTTACCTCCGAAGGGCTCTTCAAAAATCCCCACTGGGCCTCTATTTCTCAGAGACTGACTTTGCTCATAAGGATACTTAAATGGGTCCCAAAGCTTGATAGTGAAGGATGTGGTTTACAATAATAATAATAAAAGAAGAAACACAAATGCTTCCTGGCAAAGGGGTAGGTGGGGTGGGGGTGGTGGGGCAGTGCCAAGGAGAGCTAGCTGGTGGGCGCTCAAACTTCAACCACTTGGTCAGGAAAAGTATATTCTGTCAATCAAGTTTCAGGAAAAGGAGCTGTCCTCTGACCATGGTTTTTATACACATAGCGTGTCGAAGTGAAATCTAATTATGTAAATGGTAAAGCTTTTTCTAACTTACTTTCTCATTCCATCAGTAAACCTTGATTTATTTTTTTTATTGCTTTTGGCCAAAGGCCATTACAAGACTTTCTGAGCATCGAGCAGGTTCAATGTGATCTTTATGATAAGTTAATTTACTGCTAAAAAAAATATGGTTGGGGCGCCTGGGTGGCTCAGTTGGTTAAGCGACTGCCTTCGGCTCAGGTCATGATCCTGGAGTCCCGGGATCGAGTCCCGCATCGGGCTCCCTGCTCAGCGGGGAGTCTGCTTCTCCCTCTGGCCCTCCCCCCTCTCATGCTCTCTCTATCTCATTCTCTCTCTCAAATAAATATATAAAATATTAAAAAAAAATATGGTTGTACAAACATTTCAAGGACTAAACTAGCTAATGGTTAAACAGGGTACCGGTTTTGATTTTAACTAGTAGGCTTATCCTGAAGATTGGCCCGACACTCTAGCAAACATGGGTTAACAGAGACTCAGGAGCTCCCAGTGGCAGAGAGATCGCTTACAGCAGGGAGGGAGGTTTGTTTTTCTTTCTTTTCCTGTGGACTGATCCTGTCCTGGCTGCCAGGGTATGTCAGTAAGTTCACAGGCTTTAATTCATTGTAAGCCCCAAGTTATTGCACACCAGCACACTTCCAAGAAACGAGATGTCATAGAAATCCAAGTTATATAATGGGACACCAGTACTAATCAAATTTTGTTGTAGAAGTGCTGCCCCATAGTAATTAGAATGATGCTACCAAGACTCTTGGCATTTCTATGTGACATTTCCTGAATTATTTGACATACTCTGTAGGAGGACATCCTTTTTCACAAAGGTTTATTTTAGGCTCTCTGTGAGATAATAGATATCTGGTAAAAAGGACCAAGCCTGGTCCATCACTGGGGCCTTCTAAATAATTGCTTTTTTTTTTTTTTTCCCTCCAGATAAAATCAGCATAGTGGTGTTCACCTCTGAGTGTCATTACAGCTGAGCAGTCCTGCCCCTTAGTGTTGTGCCTTATCATACTCCAAGCCCAGGAGTGGCTCACGGGACCCCTACCCATGGGCACGAACCAGTGAATACTTTGGGGTTGTATTACCTTAAGAAGAAGGTCAGGTTGGAGACATCTTACTTGCCTCCTCATGATGGATCCCAATGGTTAGATTTTGGGTGGTTGGGAAGACAGTGAAGTTTTATGGCCTGTCATCAACTCCTCCTTTCTTTCATTCTTAGGGAGAGAGGTGTAACTGAATGCCTCAAAACTTAGTGACATAATATAATAACTACTTTATTATGTTCATGGATTGTATAGGTCAGGAATTGAGAAAGGCCAAAGGGTTCTTCTCTGTTTCATAAGTCTGAGATGTCTCAGAGAACTAGGAGTGTCTTAAATGGTTGTGGCTGGAATGGCTGGGGGTTGGGGGTCCACTTCCAAGATGGCTTTTTCACTCACATGTCTGGCACATAATTAGATGGTTGAAGGATCCCTCAGCTGGGACTATTGATCTGAGTATCTATATGTTGCCTCTCCAATATGGTGGTCTCAAGGTGGTTGGACTTCTAACATTGGTGGCTCAGGGCTCCATCATGAATATTCCAGCAAACAACATGGAAGCTGTATGGCCTTTTATGACCCAGTCTCTAAGGTCACTAGCATCACTTCTGTCATTCTGTATGAATCAAAGCAGACACAAGCCTTTCCTGATTCAAGGAGAGAAGATATAGATCCCAACTTTTTTTTTTCAGTGATTCATCAGTCTAATATAAATCCCAGTGCTCACTACATCATATGCCCTCATTAATGTCCATAACCCAGTTTCCCCAACCCCCCACCTCCCTCCCCTCCTGCAACCCTCAGTTTCATGTCTATGATTAAGACTCTCTTATGGTTTGTCTCCCTCTTTAGTTTCATCTTGTTTTATTTTTTCCTCTCTTCCCCTATGATTCTCTGTTTTGTTTCTTAAATTCCACATATCAGTGAGATCATATAATTGTCTTTCTCTGATTGATTTATTTCATCTAGCATAATACCCTCTAGTTCCATCCATGTCGTTGCAAATGGCAAGATTTCTTTTTTTTTTTTTTGATGGCTGAGTAATATTCCATTGTGCATATATACCACATCTTCTTTATCCATTCATCTGTTGATGGACATCTGGGCTCTTTCCATAGTTTGGCTATTGTGGACATTGCTGCTATAAACATTGGGGTGCAGGTTTCCCCTTGGATCACTACATTTGTATCTTTGGGGTAAATACCCAGCAGTGCAGTTGCTGGGTCATAGGGTAGCTCTATTTTCAACTTTCTGAGGAACCTCCATACTGTTTTCCAGAGTGGCTGCACCAGCTTGCATTCCCACCAACAGTGTAAAAGTGTTCCCCTTTCTCCGCATCCTCGCCAACATCTGTCATTTCCTGACTTGTTAATTTTAGCCTTTCTGACTGGTGTGAGGTGGTATCTCATTGTGGTTTTGATTTGTACTTCCCTGATGCCAAGTGATGTTGAGCATTTTTTCATGTGTTTGTTGGCCATCTGTATGTCTTCTCTGGAGAAAAGTCTGTTCATGTCTTCTGCCCATTTCTTGATTGAGATCCCACTTTTTGATGGGAGAAATGTCATAGAATTTGCAGTCATGTTTTTAAATTTCCACATGAGCTTTCAAGTTGGTCTGGGAAAGCTCCCAGCACCTATGGTGACTATGGACTAAAGCAGCACATTCATGAAGTAATCCGTTTCTTTTCTAATCCTACCCTAAGGTGGGACTGCCCCCTTGTACTAGTTAGGGTAAAGCCTCAACTATTGAAACAGAGACATCCCAGAATATAGTGACTTAGATAAGGTAGAAGTTTATTCTTCTCTAATATAACTAGATGTACATAGTGAGATCTACGGTAGTTAGGCAGCTCTACTATACAAGGTCATTCAGAGATCCAGATTTTTTTCTCATTTTGTTGTTTCATTGTTCTTCAGGGTGTTATCCCCTTCCATGTTGTCAAAGGTGGCTTATCATCACCAGGTTTGCATTCTAGCACAAGGGGAAGAGAAAATGGAGGGTAAAAACTTCCTTTTTAATTTTTTTAAAGATTTTATTTATTTGACAGACAGAGAGCACAAGCAGGGAAAGGAGTAGAGGGGAGAGGGAGAAGCAGACTCCCCGCTGAGCAGGGAGCCCGATGTGGGGCTGGATCCCAGTACCTAGGGATCATGACCTGAGCCGAAGGCAGACACTTAACCAACTGACCACCCAGGCACCCCAAACAACTTCCTTTTAGGAAAGTGACATAGAAATTGCACACATCACTTCTATTCACAATAGTTTTGTAACATGGATATGCCTAGTTGCATAGGAGGCTGGGAAATGTAGTCTCTAGTTGGGTGTCCACGAGCCCCAATAAAAGTTGTGTGTGCATAGGGTTCTATCACTAAAAAGAAGAGAAGGAGACTGGATACTAGGGGGACAATTAGTAGTTTCTGCCACAAGCTTTTGAGACATCCCTGGAGTATTTGCCAGGCATATTCAAGAACAGAGGTGGGCAAACTTGTTCTGTAAAGGGGCAAACAGTAAATGTTTTAGGGTTTAGAGGCCATATGGTCTCTGTCTATATTAGTTTTCTATTGCTGCTGTAACAAATTACCACAAACTTGGTAGCTTAAAACAAGAAATTTATCTTACAGTTTGGTAGGTTGGGAGTCTGACACAGGTCTCACTGGGCTAAGACCAAGGCTGCATTCCTTTCTGGAGGCTCTAGGAAAGGATCCATTTCCTAGCTCATTGGAGTGGCTGGCAGAATTTCCTGCACACAGCCTCCTACATTTCAGAATGAGGGTGGGGGCATCCAATTCTTCTCATGCTGCCATCTCTCTTATTGGTCACAGCTGGGTAAGGATCCTCCACTTTTAAGGACTCATGCAATTAGTTTGAGTCATGTAAAATAACATTCACAAGTTGTGGGTAATAAGACACAAGCACTTTGGGGGCAATCATTCAACTTAGCCATTGTAGGTGAGAGGTAGCCAGAGACAACATGTAAGCAAATGGGCATGGCTGTGTTCTAATAAAACTTTATTTACAGAAACATGTAGTGGGTTGGATTTGGCCTGTGGACTATAGTTTACCAACCCTCCTTCATGAGTAGGAAAATGAATTGTTGACTGAGGGCTCTTAGGCAGACAGAAATCTGCTATCTCCCCTCATCCTGAGAGTTAGGTATGTGCATTCTCCAAATGGAATTTGGCATGAAATGTGTTCTCAGGGCAGTAATTAACTGCTTCTGTTAAAGCCAACTTTACACTGAATTAAAATTACTTTTTTCAGTGTCTGGTTTTTGTCCCCAGATTATGAGCACAGGAAACTTGTCTAATTCATCTTTGTACCTTCCTTAATGCTTAACAGCATCTAGCACTTAGTAGGTGCTCAGTAAATATTCATTAAATAAAGAAAACCTCGCGTAATGGTTAAATGAGGGAGGCACGAGTTGAAACACACACACATCAGTATTATTTATGTATTGGGTGAATATGTCTTTTTCTGGGCAGACCTTCAGTTTTGATAAGGTTCGACTGTTTTTGTTTTATTCTACAGGTTAAGCCTGACACCTGTGATTTTCCATAAGGGTTCCTGAAGATAGATCTTAAAAAAAAAATTTAAACCAATTTTTGTTGCCCTAATGAAAATTAAAGGACAAAGCCAGAATTATACATTAGCTGGTGAAGCCAGTAGTATGCATTTGACAGACATTTAATTTCTTTTTTTTTAAATTTTATTATGTTATGTTAGTCACCATACAATACATCATTGGTTTTTGATGTGGTGATCAGACATTTAATTTCTGCCTGCTTTTGCCAAAATAACGATGTGAGCATAAGGAAATTTGCAAATGGAAATAATATTTTCCTGAGTGTTATCCCAGACATTGGACTTCAGTGTGGGTTGAAAAGTGCACAGAAAGGTGTTTGACCTGCCAAGCCATGAGTTCAGCTGTTGTAGGATAAACACAGAACTCTGATGACATTAACAACATCTGAGCCTGAAGTGGGCCAGGAA
This sequence comes from Neomonachus schauinslandi, assembly GCF_002201575.2. Lineage (NCBI taxonomy): Eukaryota > Metazoa > Chordata > Mammalia > Carnivora > Phocidae > Neomonachus > Neomonachus schauinslandi. The sequence continues at coordinate 136,745,780 of NC_058405.1, read as the reverse complement.
TCCATCTCTACCTTATTTATGTGAAGTGTTCTCACACAGCCTGTAGCCAAAATAATAACTTTATAGGTGTGTAAGTATTTGGGGTCTTAACTGAAGCCATTTTATATGTGAAGTATTATAGGAACCACTCCTTTCATCCCAGATGTTCAATGAAATTAAGATACACAGAGGGCACTTTATCCACCAAGCAAGGACCAGTCTTGGGTTGGGACCCAACCTGGATGCTTATTAAGTTATATAACTATGTAAGACATGGCCATAAGGCCACTCCACCCAGTTGAAATTGGCTCAAGTCTCTTAGGTAGATTGAAGAAAAAAAGGCCTCAATTCTTATTACAAATGTCATGCATTTAAAGAGCTCACTTATGCTTATGTTTCCAGTCCAAGGCGGTAGGTCTAGAATTCCCTAAGCTCTCTCCCAGTCTAAGAGAACCTTATGAATATTCTACTTCCATACTCTCTGCTTCCCTAACACCTATGAAATAAATGTCTTTCCTTCAAATTATTGTCAGTGGCACAGTCAGTGTGTTCATCGAATCATTGTACTTGCTGATAAAAAATGTTAAGATGTCAGACCAAAGTCTAGCTTTCTGGGAATGCCCTTATGCTGACATCAAAGCACTAGAATTATGTTTTGGAGCACAGCCCTACAACCAACAATAAGGTCCTTCCCATGTCATAAAAGCATTTTTTTTAAAGATTTTATTTATTTATCTGAGAGAGAGAAAGAGAGAGAGAGAGGGAGCACAGAGGCAGAGGCAGAAGCAGATTCCCCGCTGAGCAGGGAGCCCGATGCGGGGCTCCATCCCAGGACCCTGGGATCATGGCCTGAGCCGAAGGCAGACACTTAACCGACTGAGCTACCCAGGTGCCCCCCATGTCATAAAAGCTTTTATGCTAAAATTGTCAGCCTCACTAAAGTCTATGTTTACTGTTTCTGTTCCTCATTCGGCTTTTCTCCCTAACTTTTTATAAAAGCCAGTCCTCTTAAGAAAAAGCCAAAGCCCCATCTAATATGATTTATCCTTCTTAACCCTTTATTAGCTACCAGCCAGCCCCTTACTCTTCTGGGAATTTGGCATGAAATCGATATTTTCTCTGGCATAACTCAGCCCTGTGATTTGCAGGGCATGCTATGCATCCCCTACCAACCTCTCTCCTCTGGTCTCCCATTATCCAAAAATTCTCAAAGTATTACCTATTTGACCAGGACATTATGGTAGGTAATTCTTTGAAGCCCTGTGCTGCGTATGGGCAGGCCATGTTGATGTGAAAGCACCTGGCTTTGCAGAAACATCTTCCAACCATTTTCCTACCAATTTTAATTTGAAGCTTCACCTTCCTGTGGCAGGCTTTATGTGTTTATTATTTATGAACTTGGGTGATTTTTTTTTATAAAGTAAATACAAGTAAAAGAAGAGACTAAGTTTTTGTTTTTGTAAGGTCATTTACTGTTACGGGCTGAATTGTGTTCCCTCAAAATTCATGTATTGAAATCTTAACTCCCAGGACCTCAGAATGTGATTGCATTTAGAGATAGGGCCCTTTGAGAGGTAATTAAGACAAAACAAAGTCATCAGGGTGGGTCCTAATCCAATATGACTTGTGTCTATAAAAGAAGAGATTAGGGTACAGATGTGCCCACGGAGAGAAGACCACGTGAAGACCCAAGCAGAAAACGATCATCTGCAAGCCTAGGAGAGGCCTCAGAAAAATATTAGGCCTGCCAACACCTTGATGTTGGACTTCTAGCCTTTAGAATTTGGAAGAAATAGGGGCGCCTGGGTGCCTCAGTCAGTTAAGTGTCAGACTCCTGATTTTGGCTCAGGTCAAGATCTCGGGGTTGTGAGATTGAGCCCCAGGTCAGGCTTCTTGCTCAGCGTGGAGTCTGCTTGGGATTCTTTCCTCTCCCCCCTCTCCCTACCCTCTCCCTCCACCTCTACTCCCCCCACCCCAATAAATAAATAAAATCTTAAAAAAAAAAACCAAAAAACCAAACTTTGAAGAAATAAATTTCTGTTGTTTAAGCCACCCAGTCTGTAGTATTTGTTATGGTGGTCTGAGCAAACTAAGGTATTTAGTATTAATTTTGTTTTTTCCCAATGAACATTGATTATGCTTTTAATGTTCATAGATTACATTGTAAGAGGGCAGTGTTTTGTGGGTCACAAGGAAGGGAGATGATCTCATGTAGGTGAGCTCAAGACTTGATTTTTTAAATTTTATTATGTTAATCCCCATACATTACATCATTAGTTTTAGATGTAGTGTTCCATGATTCATTGTTTGTGCATAACACCCAGTGCTCCATGCAGAATGTGCCCTCCTCAATACCCACCACCAGGCTAACCCATCCCCCCACCCCCTCCCCTCTAGAACCCTCAGTTTGTTTTTCAGAGTCCATACTCTCTCATGGTTCGTCTCCCCCTCCGATTTCCCCCCCTTCATTCCTACCCTCCCGCTACCTTCTTCTTCTTTTTTTTTCTTAACATATATTGCATTATTTGTTTCAGAGGTACAGATCTGAGATTCAACAGTCTTGCACAATTCACAGCGCTTACCAGAGCACATACCCTCCCCAGTGTCTATCACCCAGTCACCCCATCCTTCCCACCCCACCCCCCACTCCAGCAACCCTCAGTTTGTTTCCTGCGATTAAGAATTCCTCATATCAGTGAGGTCATATGATACATGTCTTTCTCTGATTGACTTATTTCGCTCAGCATAATACCCTCCAGTTCCATCCACGCAAGACTTGATTTTTAAGAGCATCCAGCAGCATGACCAGAAACTTCTACCATTACCAGGGCCATTACAATAACAATGACCTGAAATCATAACTGGAAAGATAATTTACAATAGGCATGACTTCTCTGGGCCAAAAGTTTTATAGAGTGAGTTACAAAGTACTATCCTGGGGGACACAAGTCCGAATCAGGAAGCTCAAGAACCATGTTTGTAACAGATGTGCCTGGCCCATAAAGTGTTTTAAAACGAATTCTGCCACACAAAAGAATCCATATTTCCTGCTCTTCTTAAAAGTTTGGGAAGTTTTTGTGGACCAAACTGGGGGATAGCTGCCCCCTTAGTTGGATGCTGCTCTCTAGAGTGCCCTACCCCTCTCCCTGTTGTCACTTAACCCTGTCTGCTTTGCTTATTACTGAAGCTGCCTGGTCCAGATAATAGAAATACACCAACTATCAGCTCCTAGATGATCAATTCTGAAAAGTGCTTATTGAAAAATGTGAAAGGTCATTTCAGAGGTGAAAAGTATTTGGGAAACTCAACAGCCTTTATATATACTTCCTTGGAGATTTTCAGTGTGCATTAACACAATGAAATACCTGGGAAGTTTTGTAATAGAGAACTCTTTTTAACTTTGTTCCCCAGCATTTCCCATTCCCATTTGACTAGAAAATCCCATTTCTTTGAGCAACGTATATTTGATATCCAGTGGAAGTAGTGTTCTGTGGAACATGCTTTGTGAAACTCTGAAATGGATTCTTATAGTCTGGGCCCAATTGAGGACAGAAGAATGAATGAGAGAATTCGAATTCTGTAAATTACTAAATAATACACATATTCATAAAGAACACTTGAAGAGTAAATGTAAGAAAAAGAGTAAAAATGTAAACATACAGTTATTTTATTAAGGAACAATATAATTTTTGTAATGGTATCTGGTGCATCAAGGAAATCTACATAAATGACCATAAACCACCAAATGCATGACCAATGTTATCTACTATGGGAAACAGTCTTTATTTATTTATTTTTTTAAAGATTTTATTTATTTATTTGACAGAGAAAGACACAGCGAGAGAGGGAACACAAACGGGGAGTGGGAGAGGGAGAAGCAGACTCCCCGCCGAGCAGGGAGCCCGATGCGGGACTCGATCCCGGGACTCCAGGATCATGACCCGAGCCGAAGGCAGTGGCTTAACCAACTGAGCCACCCAGGCGCCCTGGGAAACAGTCTTTATAAAAGTGAAATGTTTTGCTCCCTGTAACAGAAAAATAGATTTTAGCTTCACGAGAACTGTATTCCAATTACTTTCTCTGTGCTCCGGTGTCTTTGTTTTCTTACCACCATGAATGCATCACTCTATTCATATTTCAGGTTAATGATCTGACTGGACTGTAAACATTTTGTTAGACAAAACTTACACCCATTATACTTGCAGTCATTTAAAACAGGGAATATGTGCAAACGAACCCAGATATCCTTTTGTATTAGCTACTTTATTAGAGTAATAATGTGCGAATCCTGATTTGCATGTTCAACTAAATGATTGCAAACAGTTTTTGACACATAAATTCACGGCTGCTCTATGTGCTTCCACTGAGTTTGGCAAGAGTGAATTGGTCTATTTGAGTTATCCTCCTTTGATTTCTCCAAGAAAATCAATATAATAAAGTAATTCTTCCCTGCCATCTTCTTTGCTAAGCTCTTCTGAGAGCAGTCAGAAGATGTTTTTCCTTCAATTATTTCAGGCTGTTTGCATTAAATTCTCTCCAACAGGAGCCAGTAAATGTGTTCCCTTAATAAGGATGTCTCCCTTTGAAATAAGCTAAATAAAATTTTACATTTAAGGTGAGTAAGAACCAGTTATGGAGAAAATTGCTCAATATCTGTTCTATTCTAATTTCTTTTTCCATGCAAAGCATGTTGCAGGTCTATATTGAGGAAGAAGTGTGATGATGTGGTATGCATAATTCATGCTCCTGGCCTTCCACACACATTTATTTTTTCCTTCAGAATTCCACATGTTTAGATAAGGTCAAGAATTCTTCTTTCCTGCTATCAACAGAACTTATTTTTAAGAATTAGGACATAAAATATTTGGGGGCTTTAGTTTTTCAGAAGAATGTTTGGGATAATCTCACAATACAAGATTTTTTTTCCTGTGGATACTTTAGATTTTGTTTGTTCTGTGAGTGGTGGTTTTGTTTTGTTAGATGTCAGGATCCCATTTATTTAAGTGGATGGAATCCTTGTTGGTAAAGATGCCTAGAATGAAAGCTCACTTGTTTGTTGGGAATTACGGCAAAATCGTGCCACTCGAAGAATGCTCTCAAGGAATTCACGCTTCTGTGGAATTTTTTTTATTATTCTCTTCAAATCGTATTTTAACTCTAAGAAAAGAACATCAAGTCTTCCTATATGTGAAGTCCATTTCCCAGTCACCTTTCCCCAACTCTGTTCTCTTACTCTTATTATGACTGTTTTTATACCTCCTTGAGACTGGGGTCTTCTCCATCTGGAGAGCCACAGGCATTTCCCACTCAGTGTTTATAGCTCAATCCATTGCTTTCCTCTGCAAGCTTGTTCCCCCACCCCCCCGACAGTGAGTTGCTCAAGCCAGGAGCCCAAGCGTCATCTTTGATTCCTCACTCTACTCTGCTTGATACATCCAGACAACAGCCAAGACCCGGCCATTCTACTTTCTCAGTATCCTTCAAATCTGTCCTCTTCTGCACATTTACTCCCCACTGCCATTTCCTGGCCCAAGAAATCATCATTTCTTTCCCAGATTACTCCACACCCACACATGGTGAGCATTGCTCCTACTTACAAACACACACACACACACACACACACACACACACACCCCTAAACCAGATTGTCAAAGTGGCTGAAGGGACTGTAGAGAGCTCCCTATCTGGCATGTTCCCCTGTCCAGCCTTTTCCATCAATCACATTTATTGAGTGTCCACAATGTAAAAGGTCCATTCTATCAGGGGCTATTAAGAATCTAGGAAAAAGTTGTGATGTCTGCCCACAGTCAATCTAGAGAATCTAGTAGATCTTTGTGGGGGATTCTTGGGAGTTGGAATGCAATGAAAAATCACTGATCATGTCTTAACCACTGTGGCACTATTTCTGCATTAATGTTCTTTCTGGGGAAAAAAATCAGAAGGAGCTCATGGCTTTTAATTGCCTAATTACTACTAATTTGCTGTCTACTACATAATAATATATATTTCAAGCATAAATTTTAATTTTTGAGATTAGGACTTCAATAGCGAGGGTTTCAAATAATTTCAAGGAACATCCAAAGGTCAAGGCAAGCTAAAATTGTTTCCTCTCCGCACTGATGGTCTGGTGGGTATAACGTCCTATTCATTCCTTTTCCTTTTCAAGGTCATGCAGAGCCCCTAAGTAGAGCTAGATCAGGGGAAGAGACTTTGGGGGTCGCTGTGAAATTCACTCCTCCCGCAATAACAGTGGGTGGTCCTAACGATCTTGGACACCTCACACATGCCAGCAGATTTTACATAATATTTCTTCCAGAGGTTTCTGAGTTGTCAGGGGAAGTTTTGTATCTACAGAGTTGTCAGCTTACCCATCTCCTCACCTGCATCCTGACACTCATTGGCTCCCCTCCCTGTCCATTCTGTACTCAGGATTCCAGGAGTGGAGCAGGAACAGTCCCATTAAACAGGAGCACATAACTCAGATCAAATCTCCGTGGTAAATCGGCTTCACAGCATCTGGTGCCGTTCCTTTAATGAAGCCTTTTTCTCTCCATGATATGAATCCATTAGACACTGAGAAGCTGGAGTATGTAAAATATTTTGTTTATCTGGCCCTTCTCAAAGGTACTGTCTGTCATCATAGATGTCTGCAGTAAATATAGCAACAGCATCAGTGGATGTGTGAGGCGATTAGATTTATGAGGCGCATAAACTGCAAAGCTTCTAATAACCGTAATTCCTAACTTCAATCATAATACAGTATTAGTGTCATGTTTTCCAGAGGATTTTATATTTCTAAAAATATCTTAATTGTGGTTACCCTGTTTACCCTATAATTCCTTTAATTTGAAAGTGGAAGGGCTCTCCCAGAGTTGAAGCTAGAGAAAACAGCCCACCCTCCTGTATTGTTTATATGGGCGGTGGGGCAAGATGGATGGCCCGTCTCACGTGTTTTGCAATTAAATTAGATAAATTTCCTTGGAAAAAAAGAGAGCCCACACTAATAAGGAACAACTGATGACAAAATCAAATGTGGGGGTGGTGAATAGAGGGTAGGATCTTTGTCTTCACTCCCACTCTCCTACCCCATCCACTATCCCCAGGGAGATTCTGTCTGAGTGCCTTTAACATGATCTCTTTCTAATTATTTGGCATCATTTGAAAAGCCTTTGAAAGGATGCCAACCATCAGTCGATTTTCCTTTTGACCCAGGCCTGAGATGTTAGTTCAGGTGCGTGATACTAGATTCTTGGCTTGTGAAGTCTATCTTTGACTTTTAGGGATAAAAGAAAGACCCTCTTAGGGCTGCTCAGAATGTGCGCGCACACACACACACACACACACACACAGGCACACTGTTTTTAACAATTTCTGAACTAAGCAGGAAAAAAATGTATTGGCATTATCCCATGCAACACTTGGTCATTTGGTCTTGCTATTTACAGTGCAAATCTTTCAAGTTCACTAGAAAGATCATTTGAATGAGTGGTCATTTTTGCGTCTTTGTGGAATTTGGCAGATTTGAAGGACACCTCAGATTTAGCCATTGAAAGATGATTCCACACATGTATCACTGAATTTAAGATCCTGACAGGTGACATGGTAGACTCTGGCCAGAGACAGGGGCACTGATCCAGTGGGTATTTAACACTTTTTTTTTTCTGAATAGAGATGGAATATAAGCTTGTCATGTAACATTCAAACAATAGAGATGTATAAAGTAAATACATAATTTCACCCTCTAAAGATAACCACTGTTAACAGCTTGGGGTATATCGTTTAGGACTCTTTGCTAGTAATATTCAAATACATTATTTTTTCACATAAATGGAATAACACTATACATGCTGTTTTATGGCTATCTTTTTAATTTAATAATATATCATGGATACATTTCTTTGGAAGTGAGTACACATTTGTTTCAATCTTTTAAACTCTTCTATGGCATTCCATAGCATAGTTGATCATAATTTATTTGCTGTTCTCCTACTGGTGAGTATTAAAATGGACATCATTTTTTTCTTCTTATACATAATGTGCTATGGTGAGCACTGTGAATTGTATAAGATCAATGAATCACAGACCTGTATCCCTGAAACAAATAATACATTATATGTTAATTAAAAAAAACAAAAAATAAAAATAAATAAATGATGTTTCCAAGAATATTTTGGTCCATCATGTATCTTTAGATACCAATGAGAGTATTTCAGCAGGGTGAATCCCTAAAAGTGGGATTGAAATGTTTACAGTTATTATCAAATTCAAAGATTGATATGTGATAGAAAGTTGCCTTAAATTATGTCCTTCTTTCCAGTTTTACCAATAATACATGAGAGTGCTCTTTGTCCTCATCCCAGCATGGTGGAGGAGGTTCGTCATTTCATTGCGTCTCAGCTCCTCCTTTCCTCTTTGCTAGGTGCTCACATAAAACTGTCATGCTGGTTGCATTTGCTATTCTTGAATTAGTAATAATGTGGGGAATCTTTTCATCTAGATATATGTGTTTTTTCTTTTCACAAGTTTTTTTCATATCCTTGTCCTATTTTCTATTGGAGTTTTCATCTTTTCTTTATTTGAGAAATACTTTTTATATATTATGTTCATGATAGAAGCTGGAAATAATTTTCTAAGCATTTTATTTATTTTTTAACCCTATGGTGTGCTCTATCACACAGAAATTTTATATTTTGGGGGGTGAGGTCTATCAATCTTGTCTTTTATGATTTCTTACCTTTGTTTCCTGATAAGAAAGATGTCTTCCACCTAAGACGATAAGCATATTCTCCTATATTTACTTCCAGTTATTATCTGGTTTTTAAAAAAATGTTGAAATCTTTAATAAATCATTATTTTATAAGAATAAAATAGGTAAGAGTGGAACTTATTGTTTCTTTCCAAATGATTGTTAATGGCCTCCACATTACTTAACGTCAACCCTCTTTTACTTACTAAATTTAAAGGCTTTAGTTAAGTCAGTAAGCACCTATGTATTCATGGACCCATGTTTCTGTATTCTCTGTTCTGTTAATCTATCCCTCCAATACCATGTTATTTTAGTCACAGTTCCTTTAAAATATATTTGAATCTGGGGGCGCCTGGGTAGCTCAGTCAGTTAAGCATCTGCCTTCAGCTCAGGTCATGATCTCAGGGTCCTGGAATCGAGCCCCACGTCAGGCTCTTTGCTCAGTGGGGAGTCTGCTTCTCCCTCTCTCCTCTGCCCCTCCCCACTCCTTGTGCTCTCTCTCTGTCTCAAATAAATACTATTTTTAAATAGTTGTGCAGAGGTGGGCACTTGACCAAAGCTGGGCCACGTACTCACTTCCCAAAGAGCGTTGTTGTTGGGACAGAAGGAGCAAGTGGATCTTTCTTGAAGCAACTGCATTTCAAAACAAGAGTTTAAAATATTTGAATGTGGCAGTACAAATTCTCCTCTCATTATATTTCATTTTCAAAAATGTATCAGGTATCTTATGCATTTAGTCTTCCAAAGTAATTTTATTATCAATTTGTAAAGGTTGACTAAAATTGGAATTTTTGGAATTTTTATTAATGTAGTTTATTTTAAGAATTGTCATTTTCTTCTAAGGGCATTTCTCTGTCTTCCCTTATTGAGTATGTTGTGAACAATAACTGCTCTCCCCAAATGTATGTGTGAAGATGGTAGATACAAATAATATGGGCTGAAACTGTGGGTTTTGAGAAAGATAACATTATGATGGACTAGAAAGTGACAGATAAGTCAAAGAAATAGTGATATGGGAAAATGGCAAAGGGAAGAGATAGAGGGAAGTAAGTACAGAATGAGTAGAGAATGGATGGAAGTGAGTACAGAGAGAGGAAAGAGAAATAATCCGAGGAGAAGGATTGATTTGAAGAACAAGATGAGAACGGTGACCTAAGGCTGGCTAGGCAGGAAAGGGCTGGAGGGGTGGAGTGGCTCCAGAGTCTCACTCCTGTTGGCTGGGGCTGCAGAGAACACGTTGAGCAATGGCCCAGTGGCTCTGGGGATACCAAGCCAGTGGTGGAGGATGGGCCTGGGAAGGCAGAGGTGAATGTGGAGTCCTTTTGTCTATGGTCTGAGTGCTTGGCCAGAAAGAATATGGAGTTCAGTTAGTATAGGGAGAATTAAGATTAATGGGGTATGGTGGGGCAGGGTAATATGGGCAGGAAAGAGGGTCTAGTCCAGAAACTGGAGTAGGAATTTGGATGGAGCTCTGCTCAGAGATACAGGCCTGGTATAGGACCAGCCTGAATATGAAGGTCAGGGGCTTTGTCAGGAATATTTCTGACCATGAGGACCTCGTCAGTTCCTCTCCCCGCCTTCCACCCCTTCCTGCTTCCCATTTTCTGGGGCTCGCTACATTGTTATATGTGTGCAACATAACTTGCTCAGTCAAGCTGTACTCGAGGTGTGCAGAGGTGGGCACTTGACCAAAGCTGGGCCACGTACTCACTTCCCAAAGAGCGTTGTTGTTGGGACAGAAGGAGCAAGTGGATCTTTCTTGAAGCAACTGCATTTCAAAACAAAAATCCCTAGAGGTTTTGGGGATTGTGCCCCATCATGAGGACTGAGAGGCAGGGCAAAGAGAGATACTTCAGGAAAGAATAAAACATGTACACAGAAAGAGCAGAGACTGATTCTTCCTTCTAGCTTATGTTGGAGACCCAGTGGCATTCTCTACTTTGAGCTCAGTGAGATACTCCAGAAAGGCCCCTTTTGTAAAAGAGCTAGCTCAAACTGGCTTTGTGCTACATAGAGTCCTGGAGGTCTTAAATAATAGAGCGACTAAGGAAGATACAGTGGCAAAGCCATGAATTTCCTTATTACTAAAAAGCCAACATCCAAATTAAAGGAGTAACCTCATTGGTGGAATTCCAGAAAGCAGGGATTCCACAGTCTAGATCTAAAAAAAGAAGTCTGGGTTCTGCATTCAACTAGACCAAACTTGGCAGCTGGCGGTGATGGAAAGAGAACTGGACAGAGTTGGAGAAAGCCAGGCCCAAGGCCGTGGCACTCTATAGCCTTGAATGAGAATTGCTGGAGCTCTCTGGATAAAAGAGTGGATAAAATTGTGCCTGCTTTATGGTCCCTGCCACACGGGAATTTTTTTGAGATGTGTGCTGGGACCGAGTGCCCCTGGTGGGCTGTAAAATACTATCTCCATGGAAGTCAATGTTATAGCTGCCTTTTGGACTTGAAATATGATGCTGTGCTCTCCGGAGTAAGGTGCTTGTAAGCTCAGTAGCTGACTGAGGTGTGATCATAGAATGGGAAGAGGTCGGATAAGAGGTGTAGGGTAAGGCTAGGGTCCCATGGGGGGGCCTCTGGATAGCACAACGCCAAGGGGTGCCATGCCCTCGGGTGGGAATGGTGCCCTCCGAGACACAACCTAGAGCACCATGTGAGTGAGGCCCCCTGGAACCGGGTGACGTGGCGGTCCTTGTCCCGGGATCACAACGAAAGAGAAAGCCCTCTCATGCTTGGAATGCTAGCCGTGGCCGGGACCAGTGGTTAAATATAAAACCAACCCTCAACCAGAGGAATTCCCCTGGCAGCTTCATCGTGGCTGTATTGTCCAAACCTCTGGGAAAAGGCTGAAAACATTAGGCAAAGCATGGATCTGGCTGGTACTTGCAGGCATGCACCCCGTAAACTGTGTCAGCACCCCATAAACATGCCACTTTTAATGACAAGTGCATGTCCCCATTCACCGCCATCATTTATTTTACCACAAAACCTCCCGGAACTTTGTTTCCAGAATTCCTTTTATCTTCATCATTAAACCAGCCTTGGGGAGATATTGAGGTCAGTCGCCCTGGACCCGAGTCCTATCTCCCCCTGACCTCACCTGAGCAATCATCTAAAAAGCGACAGAGACTGTTGAATAATGCTGACAACCTTGTGCAAGGCTTCCTGGCCAGGCCTGTGTGGAAAAGCTGGACCTGTCAATCATCCCATAATGGTTTCTGAACATTCACTCTGAAATCAGGATACCTTCAGACATGTGCTTTGGTGATAATTCACATGTGTAGGTGCCTGGAAGTTAGAGGGGCCATTAAAAAGATATGCACACCACCTGGAAAGAGGGGTGTACAGCCAAAGATGCACAGAAGAATGTGGTGTGATGCCAGGGGAATGGTGTCAGGAAGGCGACGTTGGGGGTTGCAAATACAACACAAAGCAAAGAAAGGCCCAATGAAATCAAAGTACCCCCTCCCCCGCCTTGTAAGGAAAATGAACCCAGAAAGCACAATGAAAAGGAGGGTTTTTTTTTTGTCAGTGGGGAGCAAAATGAAAGGGGCACCTGCTGAGTGGGAAGCCCTGGTGTGGAGCAGACCGGCTTGTCTCACGACCTTCTGGGTTTCTCTCAAGGAGAAGGGGCTTCGCACAGCAAGGCCCTGAAGGGACGCATTGGTGGGGGTGCTGGTGCTCCTGGGAGACCAGCAAGCTGCCTCAGAGAAGGGCGCCCATCGGGGTGTCCAGGCCCAGCCGATGCACCAAAGCAGGAGGGGAAGTAATCTGCAAGTGTGGGTGGGGGGATAACGGAACTGGTCAAGCATTTTTGAGAAATCGTGGAGCATGGCAGAGGTGGCAAAAATTGGAGGACAAGTCTGTCTTGATTTTAAAAAGGAGAATTCTGACAAATATAGAAGACCAAGACTGCTGACCTTCTGCCTCATTTCGGAACAGATTTTAACATGGAGTGTGAGCCCTTAGGAGTAGAAAAAGTCTTGTTTATTAGGGAACTATATGGATTCATAAGAATACTTCAATTCAGTGCAACTAACCCTCTTGCCTCCCTCCCTCTGGTCGCTCTCCTTCCCTTCTTCCATCTTTCTCCTCTCTTTTCTTTTAAGTTAGAAATTGAACAGAGAAGGGAATTCCAGAGATAAAGTATGCCTACTTTCCTAAAGAGCATTTAATTTTTTTCATATTTTTTTGTGAAAAATATGGACAAATATGGGAAATATATTTATATATAATAATTACACCATTAAATTAAAACATTATTATATAGTCAATATATTACATATTATACTAATATATGATTATTGCCATAGACTGAATGTTTCTGTCCCGCCCCACCCAAATTCATATGTTGAAACCTAACCCCTGGTATGATAGTATCTGGAACTGGGGCCTCCAGAATGGTGAGAAACAGATGTCTGTGGTTTAAGCCACCCAGCCTATGGTATTTTGTTATAGCAGCCTGAACGGACTAAGACAGAAATATCACATAATAAATATTATATAATGTTACATTAGAATATATTACTGATAACAATATATAATAACATTGACATATAATAATTCACTATTACATTTTTAATGGAAAAGGACTGAAAATATCTCAATAAGATGAAAGAATATATAGTCAAGTGGCCAAAGAGTTGCTTAATGGATTAGTGTCAACCAGAGGAAGTTGAATGGTAGAGTGGCACAAATGGAAAATCTTACGTTACATGTGTTTTACAATGAAAAAAACAAGAAACATGGAACAGCAGAGCCCCAAGCGGTCCGCATTTTGGCAAGAGGGCTTGGGGAGCTAATTAGAGGTGCAAATTCCACCCACGCTGGACCTAGGGAATCACTAAGGGGAGGGGCCTGGGAATCACCACTTGAAACAGATCTCCAGGTCATTCTCAATTCCCCCACAAGTCTGCTCTTTAGACCTGACCTCTCTCCTGACTCTGGACTTGTATACCCAACAGCTTCCTCAACATCTCCACTTGGATGTCTAATAAGAATCTCAAATGTAATTGGCCTAAAATAGAGCACTTTATTCCCCCTGCCCCCCATCTCCTCTTTCTTCAGTAAAGGATACCACCATCCATCTAGATGCTTGTCCAAAATTTAGGAGTCATTCCTCTTGCCCTCAAATCCTATATTGGTTTTTTTTTTTTTTTTTTTTTTTTTTAACCATTATTTATTTACTGCTAACGTGAATTCAAAAAAAGTATGCAATTGCCTTTATACTAGAGGAAATCAGGACATCCAGACACAATTGCCATCATCAAATCTTAATCTTCAGAGAACAACATCTGCACGAGGCTGGCCTGAAGACACTCAGATTCCACCAGTTTTTGAGGCGTCCCATACTTAAGTAGTGTAGGCACTGCCGTCACCTTTAGGTTTTTTCTGAAGTCATTATTCGGATCCTTCCAATAGGGTTTCTCTCCCACTTGGCAGTAGATGAACACACATCCTTCACTGATATGCTTCAGCCCCTCTCGTACGACCGGCTCGGCGTGCACGCAGTCGGGGCACCAGCTCTTCCCCCCGGCGTCCTTCGAGCCGGTGAAGTAGGCGAAGATGGTCTTGTCGTGGTGCTGCTCCACGGCCCGGCGGAACTCCTCGAAGCCGGACACGCTCACCTCCTCGCAGCCCGCCATCGGGAGGGCGCGCCGCGCTCGGCCGCCCGGGGCCCCTGGAGGCGCGGCCGCTCCTATATTGGTTTTGCCTCCGAAGGAAATTATGATTCTCCTACTTCTCACCACTGCCACCCTGCTAACCCTGGTCTAAATCAGCATCACTCTCCTCTGGGCTACTGCCATTACTACCCTGGTCTCCCTGCCTCCACTCCTGCCCCATTCTTTCTTCTCAGAGCAGCCAGGCTCATCTTACGGTCACATGGGACAATTGATCCCAAATTTCTCACCTTGGCCTGCAAGCCCTCAATCTGGTTCCTGGCTACCTCGGTTCGGCTCACTCTCTGCCTCCCTATGAGCAAGCTGTCCCAGCTTTTTCTTGCAGCCTTTGAGCACACCAGGCTTGTTTCTGTCTCAGGGCCTTGGTGCTTGCCCAATTCCTTTGCATCTGACTCGGCAGCCTGTGTTTCATCAGTCAGGCCTCTCCTTAAGGATCATCTCCTCAGAAAAGCCTTTCTGCCAATCCCAGTTCACTCACTACCTGGTTCCTGTTTCATTTTACAACCTAAAATTTCTTCGTTACCTATTTATTTTCATGAGTATTATCTGATTTCTTGATGGCATATAAACTCCACATGGGTAGGAAATTTATGCCTGGAGCATTGCTTAGCACATCACAGATACTCAATGAATATTTATTAATGAGTTGAACCACCGGCATAGCAGAAGAAGGCTGGTTTTTGCCATCAGCCCTGGGTTTAAATCTCTACCCCATCTCGGTTCACACTTCCATCCCTAGGCTCAAGCCTTGTGTAAAAACCCGGCTTCTTTGAGGCCCCTGAGGTACTTTTCCCTACCCGATTTCTATCACCTAGTCACCTCGCCTTCCCACCCAAGCAGCACATTTACTGAAGACCCCCTGCCTCACAATCTTCTTCCTCTCCACAAGGACTAGCATGACCCTGGGACGCTTCGTATCCGCATGGCTCCAACAGCCAGCGTCGGACCCCCCCTAGTTCTCAACGGTGATTGCATACTGGAATTATCAAGGAAGCTTTAGAACAATACCAGTGTTGAGGTGCCTGGAATGAGGTCCCTAGGAAAGTCCATTCATAGACAGATAGTGGAATGCTGGTTGCCAGGGGCGGTGGGGGTGGGAGGGGGATGGGGAGTGAGTATTTAATGGCACAGAGTTTCAGTTGAGGAGAATGAGAAAGTTCTGGAGCTGATGGTGGTGATGGTTGCGCAACAGTGTGAATGCACTTAATGTCACTGAACTGTACATTTAAAAATGGCACAAATGGAAAATCTTACGTTACATGTGTTTTACAATTAAAAAAACAAGAAACATGGAACAGCAGAGCCCCAAGCGGTCCGCATTTTGGCAAGAGGGCTTGGGTGTCAGTATTTTTTTTAAACTCCCCAGGTGATGCGGCGAGGCTTCCTGGCCACTGTCTCCTGACTTGTTCCTTACCTTCATGACTCCAACCACCAACATCTGTCCTCCATTCCACCTGCTCCCTCCCCCCGCCCCAGTCATGGGGGGCTGGGCATTGAAAGTCAGCCCTGTCCTATGGCCACCTGTTCTTTCAGTCGGCTCCTCTGACTTTTTCCAGAGAAACTGGAGCCCCCCTCCCCCATCCTTCAGAGGCAGCTGCTCTTCCCAGCATGAAACAGAGCTGAGGTACAGTCGTGGGATGAGTAAAACCTTCGGGCCACCTGTGGTCTAGCATCCGGGTTAGGGAGGAGTAGAAATTGTGGTGACCTCTCTGTGCTGGTCATACTGCACATGGGCTATTGGGTTCTCTTCTGGAAAAAACTGTCCCAGTGGGAATTTACAACATGAAATGTTCCCAAAGGGGGCAAATTTACCCCCAGAAGGGTAAAGTGTCTGGAAATCTTATTATAGAACAGTTGAAGGGACCAGGGGTATTTGGCTTGGAGAGGAAAAGGCTACTATAACTGGGAGGAGGAGAATGAGCTGTAAGGAATGCCTTCTGGCATTTAGGGGGACCATGACATACAAGAAAATAGATTCATGATGTGTCATTCCAGAAGGCAGTATTGGAACAAATGACTGAATGTTCCAGAAACATATTTTGACTCTGTTTCATGAAGATCCTTCTGGAGCCAAGAACAGGAGGAGAAGGAGCGGCCTTCAGAGATTTCTGTCGCTGGAACTACTGAAGGTGAGACTGACTGACTCAAGGGCAGGAGAGGGACAGATAGTTCAGCGTTCCCAAGACCACAAGAACCTGCGATCCTCACCCACCGAGACTGAAGGGGAAGTGGTTAAACGGTGGCATCCTTAACTCCCGCAGCTGAAGAAGCAGGTGTGTTCAGTGGTGGGGCACACTCTTTACGTCATGAAGGGAACCCATTTTCATCTTTTCTTTCAAGCAAGATGTGACCCTTCTCACAAAGAGGACTCAAGACCTACAGTTTATCAATGCAGCAGACAGAGAATGTTGAGGCTAGAGCCAGAGATTGCTGCCCATAGGGAAGAACCAGATATAAAAACCCCAGCCCTGTAGCAGTCAGGTTGGAGGGCCTGGCTGGAGCTCTGGCCGAACCTTCCATGGGAAGGATCCGAGAAGACCTCAATACTGAAAGGTTGTGTTTCACAAGAGTACACAGATTTACATGAAGACTTAGCAACAAGGCCCGCCTTGTAGATGGTGTGGGTGAGGGCCATGTGGGAGGCAGAAAAGGACCATATAAGACAGAGTCTCTGGGAATACTTAGAGTTCTGTTTGGGGGAGATTCACACACTGGCAAAATCTCCTCATATTTGTGGTGGGAACATTAATGCCAAAACTTGCATTAAATAAAGGAACATAGGTTTGTGTGTTTTTAAATCTTTGCAGGGTGGGGAAGTACTTGGGGGAATCTCAAGGACAGGTGTTACATATTCCTGTCACCCAGAACGGGACCTCAGTTTAGGAATCCTCCTTTTCCCCTTCACCAATTCTGGGATTTATCAGGCCCCATTCAGGCAGAGGGGTGGCCCACGCTGCCTACCTTTCTTCTGTCCTTTCTCACCAGGATTTGTCCGGAAATACTGGAGCGCCTTGTTAAGACATGATCCCGCCAGGGGAGGGGGGCTGTATTCATTACCTGTGGGTTTGCTTAGGCCAGCGGCGGCCCTACCCTTCTATTTTTCTCACCCCTTCCTCGGGGCCAAAAGTCACGAATGAAGCAGTAAAAGGAAATAGGACATGCCAATGACTCCTTTTTCAATGGTGTTTGGAAAGAGAGACAAAAACCAACCAAACAAAACCTTTTGTTGTTCTGAGCTCTTATGGATATTTTGTTGCTGCTGATTGTTAATTACTGTCAGATAACACTTTGGGTGATTAATTGGCCTTTCTCAGCCAAAACAATAAAGGCCATTTAACGAGTACAGCAGACAGCGGAGAGCAGTTTTGTTGCACTGTTGTTTCTGTCACGGGGTGATGCCCCACCTTGCCCCCCTTCTCATTCTGACCACGCCTCCTCGGGAAATAATTCTACAAATCCTGACTCCACATCAGCACGGGTCCTTCCCCGAAAGCTTCAAATCCATTTGCCAATTCTATTTTTGGAGTCGTTAGGATAGAGTGTTTTACTCTGAAGATGGGTTATTTAGTAAGTGAAAGACATCAAGGAACAGTGCACGTGCAGGAGACTTCATTCTTGCTGGAGTTTCTTTTTTTTTTTTTTTTAATTTTTTTAATTCTTATGTTAATCCCCATACATTACATCATTAGTTTTAGATGTAGTGTTCCATGATTCATTGTTTGTGCATAACACCCAGTGCTCCATGCAGAACGTGCCCTCTTTAAGACCCATCACCAGGCTAACCCATCCTCCCACCCCCCTCCCCTCTAGAACCCTGTTTGTTTTTCAGAGTCCATCGTCTCTCATGGTTCGTATACCCCTCCGATTTCCCCCGCTTCATTCTCCCCCTCCCGCTACCTTCTTCTTCTTCTTTTTTTTTTTTCTTAACATATATTACATTATTTGTTTCAGAGGTACAGATCTGAGATTCAACAGTCTTGCACAATTCACAGCACTTACCAGAGCACATACCCTCCCCAGTGTCTATCACCCAGTCACCCCATCCCTCCCACCCCACCCCCCACTCCAGCAACCCTCAGTTTGTTTCCTGCAATTAAGAATTCCTCATATCAGTGAGATCATATGATACATGTCTTTCTCTGTTTGACTTATTTCGCTCAACATAATACCCTCCAGTTCCATCCACGTCGTTGCAAATGGCAAGATCTCATTCTTTTTGATGGCTGCATAATATTCCATTGTATATATATACCACATCTTCTTTATCCATTCATCTGTCAATGGACATCTTGGCTCTTTCCACAGTTTGGCTATTGTGGACATTGCTGCTATAAACATCGGGGTGCACGTACCCCTTCGGATCCCTACTTTTGTATCTTTGGGGTAAATACCCAGTAGTGCAATTGCTGGATCATAGGGTAGCTCTATTTTCAACTTTTTGAGGAACCTCCATACAGTTTTCCAGAGTGGCTGCACCAGCTTCCATTCCCACCAACAGTGTAGGAGGGTTCCCCTTTCTCCACATCCCCGCCAACATCTGTCGTTTCCTGACTTGTTAATTTTAGCCATTCTGACTGGTGTGAGGTGGTATCTCATTGAGGTTTTGATTTGGATTTCCCTGATGCCGAGCGATATTGAGCACTTTTTCATGTGTCTGTTGGCCATTTGGATGTCTTCTTTGGAAAAATGTCTGTTCATGTCTTCTGCCCATTTCTTGATTGGATTCTTTGTTCTTTGGGTGTTGAGTTTGATGAGTTCTTTATAGATTTTGGATACTAGCCCTTTATCTGATATGTCATTTGCAAATATCTTCTCCCATTCTGTTGGTTGTCTTTTGGTTTTGTGGACTGTTTCCTTTGCTTTGCAAAAGCTTTTTATCTTGATGAAGTCCCAATAGTTCATTTTTGCCCTTGCTTCCCTTGCCTTTGGCGATGTTTCTAGGAAGAAGTTGCTTCAGCTGAGGTCGAAGAGGTTGCTGCCCGTGTTCTCCTTTAGGATTTTGATGGACTCCTGTCTCACATTGAGGTCTTTCAACCATTTTGAGTCTATTTTTGTGTGTGGTGTAAGGAAATGGTCCAGTTTCATTCTTCTGCATGTGGCTATCCAATTTTCCCAACACCATTTGTTGAAGAGACTGTCTTTATTCCATTGGACATTCTTTCCTGCTTTGTCAAAGATGAGTTGACCATAGAGTTGAGGGTCCATTTCTGGGCTCTCTATTCTGTTCCATTGATCTATGTGTCTGTTTTTGTGCCAGTACCATGCTGTCTTGATGATTACCTTGCTGGAGTTTCTAAAACCTTTCTGGGCACAGTTCTCCTGTACTTTAAGATGGGCATAGTGGACTTGATGTCAGAGCCTGAACCAGTTTTCTGGTGTGGTTAGTATCTTCTGTAGAGTAATTTCTATATGCAAAATGCTGTAGGAGAGGAACACTGAACTGTGTTGATTTGACCCTTCAGGAGCTCACTACGTAGCCGTGAAGACAGGTTTATACACAGAGTTCATTCGGGTCGCCCAGGCTCCTGGCTCAGGCAGCCGGCACTCAGACGTGGCTCTCCTCTGAGCAGCTAACTCCCCTTCTAGAGCTCCTGGCTTTCGTTTCCAACTGCCTCGGGCTGTCCTGTGGGCATCTCCAGTGGAAAATGCCTCAACAGAACTCTCCATGTTGCCTTCAAATCTGCTCTTTCTCCCGGCATTCCTTACCTCAGTCAGTGGGTACGGATTGTCCCAGTCTTGCCACTCCTCCACAGCCTCGCTCTCCCTTTCCCCCAGGGCTGCCTTCTCTCATCCTCCACCCTCCATTCTTAACTTTGACCTTTGCAACAATCTCCTATCACACTTCTTAAGTCAGTGTCTCACTCCTCAACTTACTACTCTTCACCTTGACTGCCGAATGTGATCTCTCAATGGGAACTTTGATTCTGTTACTTTGTGGCTCCTTAAAAATCTCTCAGTGATTGTGGACAAAGCCAAAACTCCTCAGCAGGGCGCACAATATCCACCCTGTTCTGGCTGTACCCGCCACTCATGTGGAACTTTCTGCATTTCTGTTTTCTGCCTCGTCTGGCGCTCAGTGCCCTATTTCTCTACTCCCCGCTTCTCCACTGCCCACCTTCTAGATCCTTCCTCTCTCCCATCTCCATTGCTCTGCAGGACACCTTTCTCATGTGGAGTCACTTTAAGTCTGGTCCCCTCTCTGAGCATTTTCTGAACCCCTGTGTAGATTTGGCCTCTCATTGTACTCCTGCTCCACCCTGGACTTGCTTCTGGCACAGCACCCGAACATCACATGAATCTTACTTGCGCAAAGGTCTGATTTACTCATTGTCTGTAAAGTCGGCTATGGTGGGGTTTTTCTTGCAGGTTTAATCCCCCACCCTCCAGCTCATTACCTGCTTGCCCCTAATGAGTTCAGCTTGCTACTACAGTGTAAATGAATGGCTTAATAACATCTTATGGGGGCCAGCCTCAGGAAAATTCTTAAATCACAATTTTTTTTTAAAGATCTTATTTATTTGAGAGAGAGAGAGAGAGAGCACCTGCAAGAGAGCACAGAGGGAGAGTGAGAGGCAGAGGGAGAAGCGGACTCTCCACTGAGCAGAGAACCCAACGTGGGGCTCAATCCCAGGACCCTGAGATCATGACCTGAGCCAAAGGCAGACGCCAAGCCACCTGAACCACCAGGAGCCCTTTAAATCACAATTTTTTTGTTTTTCTTTTTTGCCTTTTCTTCCAAGCTTAGGTATTTAATGCTTTTTTGCCGTTGCATATTATTTCTCCATTCCCTACCCCATATGCTGTGATAATAGTTGAAAAACAAATAAAAAAGCCCCTTCAACTTTATAAGAATTAGGTATTAAATAAATCAAATATTTTATTCTAAAAGATTCTGTGGATATATTTTCATAATTCAAAGGTGTTATGGACTGAATGTTGGAGACCCCCCGCCAAATTCCTATCTTGAAGTTCTAACTCCCAATATGATGGTATCTGAAGCTTTTGGAAGATAATTAGGATTAGATGAGGTCATGAGAGTGGGGCCCCCTATCATGGGATTAGTGCCCTTATGAGAGACCCCAGAGAGTTCCCCGGCACCCACTGCAGACATACCCTGTGCATGTGAGCACACAAGGAGATTCCTACCACCAGCTAGCCATGAGAAGAAGCCTCAGAATGAAACCTACCTTGTCGGCGCCTTGATCTTAGACTTCCCAGTCTCCAGAAGTGTGAGAAATAAGTTCTGTTGTTTAAGCTACCCCATTTCTGGTATTTTATTATGGTGGCCTGAGCTGACTAAGGCAAAAGGGAATATTTCAATGGTGGAATTTTGTGTATTAAGGTAGACTGATGAGGAAAAATATTTGCAGTAGCTCACACCTCTGTTCCCTTCCTCAGTCACACTGTCAACTCATTCAAGGAATTACCTTGAATTACTAAAAATCTAACATCATCTGATAGAATTTCTACTAGAATTATTAACTATGGCCCAGTCCAAGGAAAAAATTGACCACATTTCTGGGATGAAATTTTTTGTGCCAGTGTAGGAGTGGATCAGTGAACCATTTCTCTTTTGAACAGAGATCAATAAAAATGTATCCAGATGCCAGAAATATCCATGAAGTCATCTGATTTTGTACCTGCTCTTCCTAAGCTTGTGACTCTTGGTTGTATTGCATGGGATAGGTTTGATTTCTCTAGTTGTACCAAGAGATGAAGAGGACTGCTCTTAGCTTAACAGGAAATGGAAAATCGGAAAGAAAAGAGAGAGAGAGAGAAAGTTTGCAAATCATAGGACATAACCCTTCAGTGCAGGTGATCACAAGAGAGGACTGAGACATTCATTAGGAAATGCTGCCCAGCTTTTCCTACTTCTTATTCAGCCACAGTGATGACAGTAACTTTATTTGCCCTCTGCACGGACCACCCCACCTTTCTCCTGCCAACAAAATAGCTTGGTAACAGGTGTGGGGAAGGGAAGACAAGCAGGGCCAAGATCTGACACGTCCTCTTATGCTTTACTGTAAGCTGAGATGGCCTTCCAGAGCCAGCCAGAGGCCACAGGGGATGAGCACAGCTTCCCCGGAGCCATTATGAAGAAACATTCAGTGCCAGATAAACAATAATATTCTCAACTTCTAGCTCGAAAAGGCAGATGTTTCTGTTATTTTAATGGCAGAGTCCAAGTGGCATCCATTACTATTATCTTCTTAGATCTTCCTTAGAGTTGGAAAAGAATTCACCTCTCTGCAGTGTATTTGTTGGGCTGGAGTGTGTTTCATACTTTTAGTATTGCTAGGTAATGAGTATACAAGTGATGACAATACATTTCATACAAACACATATGCCCATTTATTACTGTTTCTTTCAAGCAAATCTCTGCTTAAAAATCATCAGAAATTATCTAACATAGCACTCTTGAGTATCACTGCAAGTAATTCATTTTCATTTCTAGTTGTTTTTTTTTTTAGATCAGTGCTTATCAATCTGTGGTGAAGGACCATTAAAAAAATTCCAATATTCTGTAGATCCATACTTTTATAAAATACAATAAAAATGAATCAGGAGAAAAATAAAAGACATACAAAATGCAAAAGGCAATTTGTTATTATTATATTCAGCAGCTCTGTCAAATAGCTTTAAAATTTTTTCAATGCTTGCTCTCTATTTCTGTTCTTACCTGTCATTGACCTATAACACATGGGCAAATGACAACACTCTGAGTAGTATAGACCAATTACAGTAAACAAACAAGTACATAGGACTTCTCAGGGCAGAGGGGTCATTACCTTAAAATTGCCCAGAAGGTTCTAGTCTATCAGAACCTGGGGGTTTTCCTCTAGGAATCTCTAGGATCCCTCTTCCCATGGGAGGGTGGCACTTTGAGACATTGCTCTGGTTGAATTGATTTTCAAGTCTCCTTCATCCTGGAACTGGTTTAGACAGAAAGGTAACCTTGTAATATCTATTAGTAGCACCCTAGGAAAATGTAGCATAGGTGGTGTGATGTCAGCTGCCTTTAGCTCCAAATGATCTCTTCTCTATATTGAAGGCTTTTCAGAATGAAAATCAAAACCCACAGAGACGGTCAAAACAGCAACTGTTAGCCCTTAAAGGCTCTGGGGATTTACTGAGAATGAGGCCTGATGGGAAAGGTCACAAATAGCAAGAGATCCCGACACCAGGATCAAAGAGAGCAGAGATGAAAGGTCCCTGAGGGGGGCACCTGGGTGGCTCAGTCAGGCTCCGTGTTGGATGTGAACCTTGCTTAAGATTCACTCCCTCTCCCTCTGCCCCTCCCCACTCTGTCCCTCTCTTAAGAAAGGGGGGGTGGAGGAGAAGGAGGAGGAGAGGAGTAGGAGGAAAAGGAGCAGAAGGAGAAAAAGAAGAAAAAGAAACGTCCTTGAGGAACACTTCCATCTAGGGTTGGTTTTATTAATAAGGATTTTAACACTTTTTAATGGTTCACCTCAGGGGTATAATGAAAACATGGAGTGTAAGAACCAGGCTCTCACCCACTGCCCCAGGATAAGCAAAGGGCTTGAGACAACAGAAGTCATTCTCCTGATTTTAGAAAATAAGAACAAGGTCTATATTGATATGACTCCTTTAAAACAAAAACGAAATGTTATTTGTAAGATTCATGGTATTCTTTACTATCCATCATTTTGTTTAAAAAGTACTCTTTAATACTCTTGCCTTCAATTTACTTAGCACATTTTCTTAAGAATTCCAAATATTTTCACTAATATTATCTTGTTTTATCCGCACATCATTGTTGAGATACTATTATTCATTTACATATTCAGTCAACAATTCTTTATGGAGGCTTCCTGTTTAGTGGCTAGGAATCTACAAAGTAGGCAGGAACCTTAACAATGTCTTCTACATTTGTGACAATAGACTTCAAGACAGAAAATACCCTTGGTGTTTTATATATATTTCAGACTTCAAAAAGTACTATGGGCTTTTGTACAGGTTCAAAAGTGAAACCAACGAGACAATCTGGGCTCTTTCCTTCTGTTAAAAAGTGCTTGCTAGCTTCATCATCAGGATGCCTGTGAAGGGTAGAACAGGGAAAACTTTTGAGTATTTTTGAAGCAGTTTGCTAAATATGTGTTCATGATTGCTTTGTATTTGTTATTAATGCAGATTCTAGCAACATAGGACCTGTCAGAATTAAGGAGACTTTGGCTGAAAACGGTTTTCCTGTTTGAGAATTCACCTGTTCCCTGTGTATGAACTCAGCCCGATTTGATGCTTTTCATCTGAGTTCTGTGAGGTGCTCAGTCTCCATGAAATGCTGTATGTCGTGGGTTCTTGCCTGAGGTTAGGGAGCTGAGACCATTTATACTTAACACAGAACCTCCCACTGAAGAGTTTAGATGAAGTTGAAATAAAGGACCACGATTTTCTGTTCTATACACACTAAGTAGTTTCTTGTACACAACTGGTATCCAGGGGTAGTGGTACAAAGAAGCAGGAGTGGTGGAGAAACCAGTTTAGGGAATGTGCTGGTAATGGCTGGGGAGGGGGAGGCACCCAGTGTTCAATGGCTATGGCCGGGATGCCCTTGCTGGGCTGGTTCAGTGTGTCATTTTGCTTCTTGTCCTGGCTCTTACCGGACACACATCTTTCCCACCTGTTTTCTGAGTGTGGGTTTCTAGTCTTTCGGGTGATTCTGTGAGCTACTCAGTAAGTTCAATACAGATAATAAATTCATGAATTAAATATAGGTCTTATGGTGGAATTACATCCTGATAACACCCACTGTAAATGGAAAACATTGTAAGTTAAAAGTATGTTTAATACATGTAACTTACCAAACATCACCGTTTAGCTTAGCCTATCTTAAGCCTGCTCAGCACGCTGACATCATCAGTCTACAGTTGGGCAATATAATCAAACACAAAGCCTATTTTATAATAAGGTGTTGAGTATCTCATGTAGTTGAATACTGAACTGCGACTGAAAAACCAAGTGGTCATATGGGTACAGAGTGGTTGCAAATGTGTTGGTCGTTCCCCCCTGGTGATGGTGTGGCTGACTGGGAGCTGTGGCTGCCACCGTGCCGCATCGACAGAGAGTACTGTACCCCATATTGCTAGCCCCAGAAAAGATAAACGATTCAAACTTCGAAGTACAGTTTCTACTGCTGTGTATTGCTTTTGTACCATCGTAAAGTCAAAAAGTGAAGTCGAAACGTCCCAAGTTGGGGACCATCTGTATTGAAATGGTGGGAACTCGATCATTGGTATAAGGTATATAGTCCTCATCCCACGTCAACTGAAGGAACACTTTTGTTTAGAGCATTTCATGAAAATTTTATGCCAATTTCTGAGACTTAGCCTTGGCCATTGTAAGGTGGAGTTAGGTGAGTCCTGTGGAATGTTGGGCAGAGTGGACAGTCTCCATGATTTCTGGGATGCTCACATAGCCCGTGCTTGGGTCTTCCAGGAAACACTGCTGCCCGGGGCCTCCGCCAGCCCATTCAGTGCCAGAGAAATAGGAACAGGGTCTCTTCCGCCAGGTGGGCACAGCCCTATTCCAGGAGAACTCTTGGTAGCTGGACCTGTGCTGGATTTTTGCCTCACTTGCCCTCTCGGTTGAGAGCTTGTGCGGGGCATAATCTGCACAACCGTATGCGCTAGACCTGCGGCCATCCACGCCCAGCCTCCATTCACTCCTGAACAGGGCTACAGTTGGTGAAGACTACCAGTCTCAGACCTCAGCAAGTTTACAACCGGGTGCGAAAGGCAGGATGAAAGCATGCAGAAAGGCTAAATAACATAAAAGAGTTTTAGTAACAGTTTTAAGACAAGAGAATAGGACTATATTAGAGTTCTCCAGAGAAACAGAACCGACATATACATATATATGAGATTGAGATATATTCATATATATATATATATATATATATATATATATATATATATATGACTAAGAGATTATTATAAGGAATTGGCTCGTGTGATTATGGAGTATGACAAGTCCCACAATCTGTAGGATGAGCTGGCAAGCTGGAGACCCAGAAGAGCTGATGGTATAGTTCGATACAAAGGCTAGCAGTTTCAAGACTCAGGAAGAGCTGATGTTTCAGTTCAAGTCCAAGGCAGGAAAGAGGCAATATTCCAGTTAGAATGCCATCAGGCTGGAAGAATTCTCTATTACTGGGGGAGGGTCAGCCTTTTTGTTCTATTCAGGCCTTTAACTGTTTGGGAAGAGGCTTACACAAGTTAAGGAGGGCAATTTGTTTTATTCAGTCTACCTATTCAAATGTTAATCTCATCCCAAAACGCTCTAACAGAAACACCCCAAAATGTGTTTGACCAATATCTGGGCATGTTGTGGCCCAGTCAGGTTGACAAAATTAACCATCACAAGGACATATAAAAGATCATGCCTAGTTAATTGCCCGATGATTTCTACGGATAATAAATGCTCAGAGATGTCTGGGGGAGGTAAGGTAGCTTCAGCCGATGGCAGCCTTGGAAGGCAGATAGGTGTGAAGACTGATAAGCTTGGGCTGAGAAAACACCTCCACACAGGCTGCCTGCCTGGACCCTGGGACAGTACACATCCCCCCTTTTCCAAAAGATAAAGCCCAAACTCCATAGCCTAGGTATGAAAGTCTTCACAATTAGAGCCAAGTGCAGTCATTTTGGTGTCATTTCTAAGAGTGTCCCCCCCGCTTTTTTTTTTTTTTAAGATTTTATTTATTTATTTGAGAGAGAGAGAGCAAGCGGGGAGGAAGAGGGAGAAGCAGACTCCCTGCTGAGCAGGGAGCCCAATGCGGGGCTCAGTCCCAGGACTCCGGGATCATCACCTGACCTGAAGGCAGACACTTAACCAACTGAGCCATGCAGGCGCCCCATGTGCTCCCTTTCTGAGCCAGCATTTTGCAGGTCCTGCTGTGGGTGAGGCGCCATGCTAGATGCCACAGCCAGAATAGTGGATGCCTGGTCCTGCCTGCGCCCCTTGCCTCTCACTCATGTTCTATCTCCCTGGAATGAACCCTCTCCTGTCCTCTCAAATCCCCTTTCAAGATCCATCTTTATCAAGTAACTCCATTACCACCCTGTTTTACTATAAGCACGTCCTCTTCTGAACATGAATGCAATTATTTTTGATATAAGTTATTTGAAAATAGTGGCTGATCAACTATTTTGTCCTGAACTATTATCAGAATCTTTTGTCTTTGACTTTCTTTTTAAACACCTTTTATGTTCCTTTCATCTCTCCAACTGGGCTATAAAATAGGAGACCATGTTTTCTAGTTTCCTAGTATCCTTTGTGAAGGCTTTCAAAATAAGCCTGAGGTGTCTGCTGCTTACGCTCAGTCTTAGCCAGTGATAATGTGAAAAAGGGACACCTTCCCCCTTGTCATCATGGCAGGTAGAGAGATCTGGAGTTGAGACACCTCTCCAACCCAGCAGGGACTTCTGGGGCAGTATCTTCTCCTAAGGAGAAAGACAACTTGCTCAGGTGGTCATAAAATGATTCCTAATTTAAATTGTCTGCAAGAATGAGGAGTAAATGAAAGGGGGTGGCTAGCAGAGCATGCTCTCAGAAAGCAAAGCCTAACTGAAGTTCACTCTATAGTCTCTTTTAGAAGCAGAAGTTCTTAATTGCAAGAAATATATAATGAGTTTCCGAAGGGGCTTTAGTGCATACTAAAAGCCCAAGTATTGAGCAGAATGAAGGAAAGGAAGCACATCATCCTCCTCCTTTTTCACATACAAGTCATCCACCAAGTTATCTGACAGCTTTATAATTTCACTTCGAGGTCGCCAATGATAACTCATTTCCTAATGCTGGACACTTAAGTAGAAGCAGATTACTGTGCCAGAGTAAACAGCATTAGTAATAAAGCCAAGCATCAATTTTTCATTTCCGGCCCCATCACTAAACTTTTAACTGAAACTGCATGTGATACATTGTTGGTGTCCTTATATATCAATAAAATTGATTTGAACAAGTTGAATCAAGCCCACAATTAGAGTGAAATTGGCAACACTAATATGTGTTAATGATAGGTGGGCCACCTAATTTTGAGAAATAGTAACGATTAGAATGCAGCCTTGAACACTTCTATTGGACTTATTAGTAAACTTAACCTCACTGCTGGTTTTGGCCAAAGTAACACGTTTGGTAAAAGGAGCTCTTTCTTTGGGTTATAAACTGAATATTCTGTTACTGCTTGAAACCAATCCACTCAGTGGATCATCTTCCCACTCAAACAAGGAGGAACAGCCAGCTTTAATTTGGTTAGCGAACTTTTCTCTACCTAGCTACTTCTGCCTGCATTTCATTGGCCAGAGCAAGTCACGGGACTGCTTTGGGGCCTGGGGAGGGGAGGAGGACCATCACAAGTTCATGGCCAAGCCTAACAGTGGTGGACTAGGGATGTATAATCCTTTCACAGAGAGGGCAAGAACGTATTTGGAATATTTTAAAATCTACCATAAAACATGATTCCATTTTTCCCATCAACCTTCCAAAAGCTCTTCATGAGAAGACTTTCCTCAAGGCTAAAAATTCTCCATTCTTTTTATGTTCTCTGAGACATCATTTTAAGTTCTGTTTTATTCTCTAAGTGTACTTCACTCTGCCTGCATTTGCTGGACTATTAAGCTTCATGATGACAGGGACGGTGTCTGTTTTGTTCCCCGTCAGATCCCTGAGGCCCAGCACAGTATCTGTACCTAGAAGGCATTCAGTAAATATTTACTGAATGAATACAATGTTTTTTAAGGCTCTAATCTGATCAATGCACATTGCAGTGAGGATATCATCACCCTTATTGGAGATCTTGTACATCTTTTAATACAGCTTAGAATCATAGGTAAATACCCTCATGACCCTATGAACTTGTTCTGACTCCATTGTTGACTAAAACTTTTTCCGTAGTGGTTGTTTTTAAACTTCGTCTCTCGTGTATTATTGTACAATTGGTTTTTAAAAACTTTTGAATTTGAGTTTTTAAATTTTTAGTTGAAGTGTAGCTGACATATTAGTTTCAGGTGTACAACACAGTGATTTGACAATTTTATACATTATAAAACGCTTACCGCCATAAATGTAGTTACCACTATACAAAGTTGTTGCAATACTATTGACTATATTCCCTATGCTGTATTTTTCAGTCACAGGACTTACTTACTTTGTAACTGGAAGTTTGTACCTTTTAATTCTCTTCACCTCTTTCGTCCATCCCCCCACCCCCTCCGCTTCAGCAAACACCAGTTTGTTCTCTCTCTATGAGTCTTTCTATTTTTACTGTTGTTTCTTTGTTTGTTCATTTGTTTTGTTTTTTAGATTCTACATATACGTGAAATTATATGGTATTTGTCTTTCTCTGTCTGACTTAATCTCATTTAGCACAATACCCTGTCCGTGTCGCCACAAATGACAAGATCTCATTCTTTTTTTAATGTCTGAATAATATTCCATTGTATATATATACCACCTCTTCTGTATGTGTACAACTGGTTTTTTGAACCTATACATAGCCCTTACATTTCCCTCCCCAAAGTAACATCTTATTTCATTCAGGTCATTACTCCAGCCTGTGAGTATTTTCTGTAACCCTGATTTAGTCACCTAGAAATTTAGTATCCTTCTCATAGGTATCATATACAAGCATATGGAAATTAGGTGAGTTTACCTTTGATCAAGAAACTAAAAAAGTGGAGCAGGAAACATCTTCC
This sequence comes from Neomonachus schauinslandi, assembly GCF_002201575.2. Classification (NCBI taxonomy): domain Eukaryota; kingdom Metazoa; phylum Chordata; class Mammalia; order Carnivora; family Phocidae; genus Neomonachus; species Neomonachus schauinslandi. Next base: position 136,715,658 of record NC_058405.1, on the reverse strand, counting down.
AAGAAATGTTTGGTGGCACACTATCTGAAATGTCCTTGCAGTCTGCCATTAATCTATTACTGGAAACCTAGTGTTCATGGGGTCGCCCAGACAAGCAAATCTGTATGACTCCACAGTGCCGGCTGGAGTGTGACTCCAGGCTCCATCACTTACTGTTTCACATGATTGAGCCCTGGTTTTCACTCTGTTTAATGGCGGATGGCAGGATTGGAGAGGGCAAGTTGGATTTATTACAATCATGTATGTGAAATGCTTAATTCCATGTGTGGTTGCTGGTAGGTGCTAGAAACATGTTTCCTTCCTTTTCTGCTCCCCCAAGTGTCCCATTTGTAGCTCTTCTTGGATTTCTTTTCATTGGGTTCATTGGGTTCAGATTAGAAGGCAAATTTGCTGAGCCCTTTGATTCAAGTACAGTCCTTGTACCCGGAATACCCACTCTGGATACTGGAGCATAAATATAACCCCATTCCCTGAAGTGCCCATGCTCAGGTAGCCAGGAACCTTGGGAGAGTTTTCAAATCCACAAAGATACAAAAGCACAGCTGTATATATATATATATATATATATGAAATTCTAGGAATGTCTTCAGAAACAGCCTTGGATATTTACCTAGGAAACTGACTTAGAGATTCCAGAGATAAATATGCAAACTAACTTTAATGATACTCTTGGGCTATAGCATTTTTCTTCCTTTCCTTTCCTTCCCTTCCCTTCCCTCTTCCCTTCCCTCTTCCCTTCCCTCTTCCCTTCCCTTCCCTTCCCTTCCCTTTCCTTTCCTTTCCCAGATTCCTCTACCTAATTGTATTTTGCTGAGGCATATCCAAATTAGTTTGAGCTGGGTAACAGAGGGAAACACAAGAGGAATTTGTCTCTGAAAATCCACAATCTGGAAAATGCACTTGTAGCTAATGAAGAGGAGCTTAGATGAGAAGAAAGAGGGCTCTGGGGATTTCTGGGTGTTTCCCTTCTCTTCTCTTGGTCTCAAATATCAAGTTCATTTTAACCCGAACTTCTGACACATTTTTACTAATGAAATACCTACATATGTGCTCAGGACTGAATTGCAGCAGCAAATTTGTGGTCTAACCATTACTCTTCACTTTAGCCAAATGTGGAAGCATGCCCAAGTTTTAGTGCATCAAGGACATTACACTTCACTTTAAGTACCATTTTATTTGTGTGGGGTGATACAGCCATCAGCCTAGTTAAGGTCCTTCTTCTGCTTGGGCTCAAACCCCACAGCTGGGTCCAAGGACTCAGAGCCACCCTGGGTTCCAGTGATAAAGGAGCTTTAAAACACTTTGACAGAAGGCCCAATGTACAGCTTGAGACAAAGGTCGAAGCACTTCTGGCTGAAGGGAAAGTGCCAGAAACAAGATGGCCGGGCCTAGGATTACCCAGTATGAGAGCTGTCACCTCGCAGGGAGTCACGTGGACCGGAAGGAAAGTGGAACGTGACTGGCTCCCGGCACCTGAGGTGAGGGCTAGTCGGACTGAGGGCGGTGGGCAGCCTGGCCGCGCAAACCCAGCCGACCAAGGGGTGTCCATCCCAACTGCCTCCAAGATGCCAGGCCTCAAGTCAGTGCTGTTCAGTAGACATTTCCTATCATTTGCTGTGTGCCTCATTTTAGTGGACTCCAAAATTTTCTTTTCTACATTTTGCAATGAAGTCACCTGAGGTAATGGTGAGATCTGTGGATATAAAAAACAATAGGAATAGCTACAGACCACGTTAAAGTCTCAGATTATGATTACTCGAAAACATCACTTTATTATATGATAGTTGGACTTTATGAATTTGGACTCTGGATTCTCCAAATTTATGAAGATGGAGGCAGAGGTCTTCCTGGTTGATCTTACATTTAAAGAACAAGAAAGGATATATGAAACATAAATAATGGAAGCAGGCTTACAGAACAACCTCATTAGGAAGGCATGCTGTTTCCAGTATTTTTGAAGCAAAAATTTACGCAAAAAGTTATTAGTATGCTAATTAAAAGACATTATTGTCTATTCATCAGAATAAGTCTGTAAGCATTGCTACTTCCAAGAATTTGTAAGCCTTTACTGGGTGCAGTGGTTTTTATTTTATAGGATATTTCTTTTTAAATATTCCATAATTCAGACTAGGCTATCCCTCATTACTCCAAATCATTAAATATTTTATCTTACACTAAAATGTCTGTTTATAAGCAGACGCGTTTTAAAGAGATCTGGGATGTGGCCTTTCCTATTTAAGGGAATAAATCTCTGTGCATGGAAATGGACTAAATATGTTTGCTACAAAACTTATTCCAGAGAATTTAAGAGATTATATTAAGAAAGAGGCAGAAAAAGTGAGAAAAATAAAACAGGACGGAAAGTAACCCAGGTCGAGTGGTGAAATAAACCTGCTAGAGAGTTGGTGAGAAACCATATATTATACAGCATTTTGGTAATTTAAGAACGTACCTGTGACAAGGAAATAAACTACCAGACGAGAATGAGAAGAACAGTGTCCCTAAGAGGACTGTCAGTTGGAGTGAGTTTTAGGGGAACGTATTTAGTCACATACGCAGCCATTCCCTGAGATATCACATTGCAGATTCCATTTTCATCCCGAGTAATAGAGTGCAGACGAATGTTTTGGATGGTGGCGAGGGATCGAGAGGATTATATAAAGTGGGCTATTGAAAATCTCAGTGCAGAGGAGACCTATTCCAGTGGTCCAGCTCCCATTCTGGAGATCAGAAAAAAGTAAAGATGATTTCATACCCAAATGCTCAAGCCCGTGCAAAGTGTTGGATAGGCTGACAGACGTCAAAGCCCTCTCTTCCTCCCTGGATGATAGTAAACCAACCACATGTGATCAAATCAGGACCAGATGGCTCTAAAACAAATTTCTCCACTCCGATGGAATATGGATGTGAGTGTGTGTGTGTACATTCATATATATGAACATATGTATATACATGGCTGTGGCATGGTACAGAGGGAAGAACCATCATTTTAATTTTGTATCATGTAAAATTTTAAACATACACAATGTAAACAGAATAGTAAAATGAACTCTCACGTGCCAATTACTCAGCTTCAACTACTATTATTATTCTGCCCTTCTTGCTTCATGTCTACCGCCACATCATCCCTGATCCTCTACTCAATAATTTTTAAGTTTTTTGAGATAAAATTTACATACATCAAAATGTCTTAACAGTATCATTCTGACAAATGGATATACCTGTGTAACCCACATTATCATTTCATTCTAAGTCTCAGGGTTTTCTACGGGGTCTCAAGCAAGACTGAACTATGTAGACCCCATCTGAATGCCAGAACCGCCAACCCAATGCCAATGGCATAGATTACATGATCACTTTAGTACTGGATATGCTGAAGGAATGGAAGGGTAAGGAGGGATCTGTATCTATTTAGGCTTTTTTTTTTTAAGATTTATTTATTTGGGTGAGTGAGAGAGAGTGTGCACATGTGTGAGAGGGGGAAGGGGCAGAGGGAGAGAATCTTCAAGCAGACACCCTGCTGCGTGTGGAGCCACTGCGGGGCTCTATCCCACCACCCATAAGATTATGACCTGAGCCGAAACCAAGAGTGGGCGCTTAACCGACTGAGCCACCCAGGCGCCCCTTTATCTAGATATCTTAAAAAGATCTGAGGAGCAGAAAAGGAGGGAAGCACACTCTTAGGTAAAGAAGCTGGACTTGGAATGGTCTATGAAAGAAGATAGGCAAGCCACAAAAGAGAGAAGAGACTCATAACTTCATGGACTCCATGAGAAAAAGGAGAGACTTCCTACCCCTCAGCTTTTAAATGACAGTTAAAGGAATCCTAAAATAAAGCCTAAGAAACTACCTTGACCATCAGTGTTTTGAAACTCCTCCACAGCCTGTTGAGAAAGCCAAGAATGAAGATTTGCTCATGATGACACAGAGCCCACAGTGCATGTCTCCTCTCCATCCTACACCCCCAACTCCTTCGTCATGGGAAATCTGCTCATTCCCAGCGTGGCTTCATGACATGGTCATGTTGTTGATCATTGCTGATGTTTTTATCACCTCTCGAATCTCAGTTTTGGGGAAGGTAGGCACTATTAAGAGGCACCGTTTAGCAGAAGGCTGTGGGCCCCAGGGTGCCTTCTCCCTGTGCCCCTTCTCAGAGTTTCTTCCTGCACCAAGTCCATTTTAGGGCAGTTGTCTAACCCACAAGACCCACTGCTCTTGGCTACACAGTGCAGTAGGAGCAAACTCCTGGAGGAGATGCATCAATATACTGCATCGTTTCCTGGTGAATTCCACCACCTCGGTTTTTTTCTCTGGATCCCACCTACATTTGCCAGGTGGTTTCTTCTTCTTCGTTCCAAGTCTGTTCTGGTGATTGGACCTCAGTGCTGAGGCTTGGAACTTTACTCAGAGATCTAGTCCAGATGGCCCGTCATCTGCTAAACTCTAGCTCTTTCCACTCCCATTTGGTTCTGGATTGGTGGTATGGACAAAAACCCAGATTCAGCCTGAAGCTTGGTGGTAGGCCAAGGCAAGAAAGTGTGAGCAAATGACTGCATTAGGATAGCAGGTTTAAGGGCGGGAGACAAGATCATTTTTATGTTGATAGAAAAATTTTAGAGTTTTTTTAAAAAGGCATCTGGTTCACATGTCTGTTGGTTTCCCAAAAAGGAACATGGTGTGGGGAAGCTTTAATATAATTCCCCCTCTTTTCTTTCTCTCTTTCTTTTTTTTTTTTTACCCACTAAATGTAAATTATGTCAAGTTCGAAACTTTATATTCTATTTTCCTCAAGGTGGTGTCTTGCTTTGTAGCTAAGGGGAAGTGAACTTTAACATATTTTTGCAGGGTGAAGAACCAATATTGATCGATGAGGTGTTATTTATTCTTTCATTCTTTTTTATAAGCTCACACATTTAGTTAAGAATATTGGTTTTGCCCCATAGATCTAATCATAGCACCTAGGCAGCATTGTGGAGGCCAGCCACAACCAGTAGGAGTGTATGTAGAACAACTTTGTTTTTCTTCAATAAACTACCATTTTAACAACTTAAAATTAAAAAATTTACTTAGAGAATATGTGTATATACATGTAATACACAAGTGCACAATTATTCTTAGAAAAATGAGTTTATTTTTGTATTCTTTCATAAAGCTCCAAGAATTGCTAGAATTTGGTAAATCTGTGTTTACTCTACCCATGTATTTTTTGCATTTTGGTCTTTGGTTCTTCTCCTGAACTCTATCCCAGTCTTTGACTTTGTAGATGAGAAAATCCAACATTTCTTGGTCTGTAGCCACATAGAAACTCTTCTAGTCCCTTGTCCATTTTAAAGAAAAATCTGGCATGTTTCTTGGTTCTATTATTCTTTGTTCCTCTCACTGAGCAATCCTGAGCTTTTGTTTGTCCTTGGTCCCCCTTCCCTGCTCCTGCTACTTCAAGAGTACAATCAGATTTTTGTTGAACTTAAAATATGTATTTTTTACTACTCAAGTGATAGTTATCGCCTTCTATTTTTACACTGCTTACATGTTCCCCTTTTTCTCCTCCATAAGGATTGATTTTCATGGTTCTTAAACTTCTTTAGTCTTCATATCTCTTTGTCTCCTCCTTTAAAAAAGTCTGGTGTCCTCTGACTGTTGGTGATTTGATTTCTGATGGTTTTACTTTATATAAATACACAGTACTGAAGTACTTTCAAACTGTGTATGACATCTGTGTCCAAATTTTTTTTAAAGTAATGAATTTGCCACCATATGCCTTTAAGGACCTGCTTTGCTTTTTCCTTCTTGCAGCTGAGGACCATTGCTGGTTTAGTTTTGGATCCCTGGGAGCAAATGAGACTTAGAGTGTAAAATTGTACGTCATTTGGAACTGAGCTGCTTTTATACACTTCAGGTGCAAAAATGCAAAATGATGAAAGCCTGACATTGGTGTAATTGCTGGAGGTAGGATTGCTGAGCCAGCTCAAGCCTGACTCCAAATACCCCATGACTAAACTAATCCCCTCATTTATTGCTACCTGGATGTCATTTTTCCTCCTGGTCACTAAAGCCATTTTCATAATGTGCAGTGACATTTATAACCTGTATATTCATATGCTAAATCTGAATTTATCCAGGTCATTGTTTTGTGGTTTTGGTTTTTTTTTTTTTTTTAAGATTTTATTTATTTGAGAGAGAGCAAGCACAAGTGGGGGTGGGGCAGAGGGAGAGGGAGAAACAGGCTCTCCGCTGAGCAGGGAGCCGGATGCGGGACTCCATCCCAGGACCCCAAGATCATGACCTGAGCCGAAGGCAGACACTTAACTGACTGAGCCACCCAGGTGCCCCTATCCAGGTCATTGTTAACAGCAGACTAAAGTAAACATATACTGGTCATGTTAAAATAAGTTCAGGATTCAAATCTTTGCCCAACCTCGACAGGAACAAAAAGTGTAATTGCTGTTTCTAGCTCAGCAATATCTATGCAGGTGTGTGCAAAATCATGATCAAAGACTTGAATCTCTCCTTCGAAGGAATTTTTTTTAATACCTTCTGTAGATCTGTTTATCAAGAAGAATCTCTAAATCTAGTCACATTATATTCAGAAAAAGCTGCTTTCCTCCTGCAAGACTCCTTGTTGTTTCTGGAAGAAAATGTTTAGGGGGATCTTGGGAGGACATTGATGTTGTTGCCCTGGAAATAGGTCTTCCTGTCCTCAAGAGTGCCTTGCTGTTCAGGATGCTCTTCAAGGCCGGGATGGTATTTCTCCCCTGCATGGATCATGAAGACAGCCCTTCTGAGAGGCAGTTACTGAAGAGTTGACCACTGCCCCGTCTAATGCTCAAAAATCCATCCCTTTAAAGGAAACGCAGTATGCTTTATTTAGTGCCAAGTCCACTGGTTGTTTTCCCTTCTGAATAAAAAGGCTGGAGGACACCGTGGAAAGAGCACAACTCTGTTTTTCTTTTCTTCCAATATTGTACCCTATGGAAATTGTTCAAGAACAATTCACCCTTAACCCCTCACCCACAGATGCTACCAGCTTCAAGGTCAGGTTGAGCTGAGTTTATCGGCTCCAGAAAAGCAACTCAGGTGAGTCAAAGGCAGCAACCTCAACCCCTGTGCGCTCTCTGCCTCTGTGGACTTGACAGGTGCTATCAAAGCCAAGCAGCCCTGGGGCTGCTGGGAGCTGGCCCCTCCCTTTCATTCAGGCCCATTTCCTGCTGGAAGGATGGGCCCAGCATGGAACTGCTTTACAGCGCATGAGGCGTTTGTTTACTTTCATTCGTGTTTCGTTTAACCTCTCCGAGTGGCGTCCAGCATCTTTTCCTATGTTTTGTGTTGTTTATTACTACTGCCAGAGGTATGAACTTGATACGGACTTTGAATGTTTATGGGCCTGAGCCGCCCAGGGCGACAGTATTCCCAAACTCCCTGGCCTGCTTCCAGACGTCTGCTTTATAACCCTCACAATGATAGGCAACGAGCTCCTAGAACACCAAACCCTTACGTGTCAGACAACCCGACCATGTCTTTCACTGGCTTTTGCTTTGCCGTGACAGTAGATACCAGTGGATGGTGGGTCTTCTCAGGTGGGGCGGGGGGCGGAAAATCCCATGGGATCCACCGAGGCCCACGTGGGGTCACTCAGGTCAGACCTGACATACGATCAGGTGAAAATTCGACTCCAGAAACTTGGAGAAGACCTCATCTCCGGAAACCATTTTTAAAGAAAATTAAACTTTCTAAATGGTTTAAACACATGTTTTTAATACTTGTTAAATGTCTTTTCTTTCTGGAAAAGACATGCTTCAAGAAAATGAAGAAAAAGATAAATATTTGGCAAAACAGTCTCTCCTACAAATGCCCCTGGGTAAAAGCAAATGAAAATGGTACTTACTACCAGGTTGGGCTCTGTTCTACACCTGCATTTTGTTTTTCTTTCTCCTCTCTTTATTGTGTTATAACGGTTTGCTTCATAGACTTCTTAATTAAATATTTAACAGCAGCATGTAGCAGTGGGGGGTGGGTGATGTTATGCTATGTTTTATTGCAGTAGCTTAATGTGATGTGTGTATTTGTACTTTGTGCTGGTGTTTTAATCCACATGGAGGGTTCCCTTCCATACAGAGACCCAAGTGCATCTCATGAAGAGGACTTCAAGTCTCTTAGTTCAGAGAGCCAAGCTATGGTGGTGCTAACAGGTAGACCCTAATGTGTCCCAATTCAAGTATTAGCCTTAGTCAGAGGTCCCTTTGGCTTACTGGGGAGAAGATGTCTGTTGCCTTGTCATTCCTTTTAGAAAGTCTGATTTGTCTGTATATAGAGTGCGAGAGGGGGATAGAGATGGAGGAACAGTCTACAGCAGGCTGGGCAAAAAGACAGTCGATTATTGGCAACAGGGAAATTCTCACTGACTTAGCAAGAGTCACTGAGTAGCCATCTGTACTTGAGAAGGACTTTGCAGCTTTCTCTGTGTGTGATGATATGTATTGTGGTTGTGAGGGTGTCAGAGGGTGAAATGCCAAGGACTTCTTATTGGCCCAGGGAATTGAAAGGCGGGTCACTAGAGAGATGGTTCGTTCAAAGGTGAGTTGGCATTTGGACAGGGATTCTTCTTTCTGCAAAATGAGTGACTGCAGTAGTAGAGCTAGAGGTGTGTGTAGAGAGGAAATGGGGCGGGGGGGGCTTACCCTGGTGCATGTGGAAGAGCCACATATGCAGGGAGGGTGCCAAGCAGAATTCTCTGTCGCCTTTTGCCAAAGTATAGAGCTGCAGTTCCTCAACCTCTTTAGGTTGTGGGCTCTTTGGGAATGTGATGAATGCTTGCTATGGAACCTCACTCCAGAAAAGGGTTTCTCAACCTTGAACTAGTGACATTTTGGACCAGATAGTTCTTTGTTATGGGGGCTTTCCTGTGTACAGTAGGATGTTTAGCAGCATGGCTGGATTCTACCCACTAGAAGCCAGTAACTACCCCTTTGTCCCCTGCCCAGTTGTGACACCACTGTCTCCAGATATTGCCAACATCCCCTGGGGGACAAAATTGATCCTGGTCTGAGAACCACAACTCAGAAATACACAAATATATCCGAAATTTCCAAAGGGTGTGTGTGTGTGGGGGGGGGTGCTGGCTCTTGATGCCTATTTACGATCCTCCCAAATATCTCTAGCACCTTCTGTTCTGACTTCTCAGAGCAGCTCAATCTCATATTATTCATATGATCTCAATCTCATTATTGTCATAGAATCATGGATCTAAGAGCCACAACAGGCCCACTTAATCTACCATCTTTGTGAAAAAGGTATGGAGAATTTTTATCCATTAAAAAGAGGAGGCAACTAAGGTTCATAAAAAGTAAATTATTTATCTCTGATCACACTGAAATTACTTGCCTACGATGTCATGAGGTACAAGAACCTAGATTCCCTATTTTCTGGGACAGATACATCTTTGTCCAGTGGTTCTAGGCCACCAGCTTGTGGGATTTGAGTGAAGCATTGTGGTTCATCAATATGTCATCACACAGCACTGCCTCTTTATTCTGTCTTTCTCTTCCCTCAGACAACCCAAGAAGCATTTGTCTTGTCCCTTTTTGGAAAGCTCCTTTCGTCTTCAGGCATACCAGACACATTTCTGAATGCCTTCTTGCCATTCTACTTTCTCAGATAATCGACCCCTGCCCACAGACTCTGCCGAGTGAGCAGTGGCCGTATGTCCCTGCTTTTCACTCTCTCCACGGTGTGAACACTGACCTGAGAAGAAAGGGCCCATCTCTAAGTCAGTTGATGGCCTATAAGTTGCAGCCTGAATCAAAAGGATAGCCAGATCAATAACACTCCTCCCTGGGAATTTGATCTTAGTGACACAGAGGGAAGTGACTCATTGGTAGCAGCTAAGAGAGGGGAGTTGTGGTTGAGAACCTCCTGCCGTGGAGGTCTCCAGGGCTTTCTGGGATCCAAAGTCAGCTTCAGGGAGGATCAGTTTAGAGTTTCTGCACTTGGTGTAGCTAGAAAGACGCTTCTTTGAGCCCTGAAATAAACACCTATTCCATTCAACCTAGTGGGCCTTCCGAAGTGGCTGCCTTTCTACCAGATACCCTACACACACAAGGTGAATAGAATTCCACCTGAATTATAAGGACTGTCCTGTCTGAGATATTTTAAGGCAGCATTTCCCACAGAAAAGCAGGCATTGTTGCCAGTACATTATCTGTAGGGCTTCTCTGTGAATAGGGACGTCCAGGTCTGCTAGTGAGTAGGGTGGATGCCTGCGATGGGTTTGTGACATGCTGCCTAGGATAGCCTTGCCATGGGAATTCAGATGCGGCCAAAGGACAGATGTGTGTATATCTCTTCAGGTGTGGATGTTCTGGGGTCATTTAGTGTCTTTTTGGCAGAGTCTACAATACTTGTTACCCCAAGGGGAGACCGATTTGGCCACCATAGTGAACGCATATGCTCATATTTTGTGCTATGAGGGTATTTCCTGGCAATAGTGTTTTATTCACCTGGACAATTGCCATCTCCCCTTCAAAGACATGGATCTAGAAAGCAGTGCACCTTAACAGTGGTTGTACTGCCTCTAGGTGGGGAGGCATATTGAAGATGTGGTGGGGGCCAATTTTGACTGAAACATGATTGAAGAAAACTACTGGCATTCGTGATCAGGGGCCAGGGATGCTAGACATTGAAGATTTGTGCCATGATCCACGTGAATTTTGAATGTCTCACAAGATCTATTTATAATATCTGAACTTCAAACCTAATTCAATTTAACATAAAAGCAGAAAGTAGTTTGGCTCAGTTTTAATGGTCACTGAAACTTCTAGGAATACAACTACTATTTAATTAAGGGAAGATTGTCCCTTTTGTTTGGAAATTTACCAAGAATTTTTCATTTCAGAAAATCATGTTAACTGAAGTTACTGGTATCACTTGCCAATATGAGCTGCCATGATGCAGTTTGTGTTAGTGTGCACTGGAGTAGTGACATTCATGATAATTCTGTGTATGTATACATATATATCTGTTTGTGGCTAGAGTAGAAAGACCACAGTCTCAATATAGGTCTCCAATTCTTATAACTATCTTGAATCACGAAAAAGCACTAAGGTTTTCATCAAAGAGTAATATTTTGTAGTGAGATATTATGACCTTTAGCTATGTGGTCCACTGTGAGTTTACATTTCTCCTTAGGGAATGTGAACATTTGTACATTTCTTTATGTGGAGCCAGACCTTCATCTTCAACCAGAGAGCAAATCAGGACACTCTGCTGCTGAAGGAGGAGAACAAGGGTTTCTCCAACTCAGTAAGAGAGAGATTCTCTTCTTTTGGCTCTCTCTCCTTTGACCCATGCTGGGCATGTTCACACATCTCCCTATTTTCCAAGAGTTCTATTTTCCATCTCCAAGCAGATCATCTGCTCCCATGAAGTATCAAGATTTCAAGGACCAGGTCTCCACAACTGTTCCCTAGGTCATTTTTCCCATTTAAAGTTGCTTAAATTTATGATTATCATTCCCATTAGTCTCAGAGGAGTAGAAGTTCTTCGACTCCAGAGAATAAAGACCTCCACATTATCCATGGATGCCATTAACCCTTTCTGTATATAAGATTTCTTCTGATTCCTTTCTTGGCAGCATTAACTTCTCCTGGATCTAGTATCAGCTTTGGTTATCAAGAAGAAATGCTCAAATGAGATTATTTTTAAATGACCTTTTATTTCTTAGCTATTTCTCTAGCAAGAATACAAACAGCCCACTTTCCTGAGGACTTATTGTGTATCAGGCACAATTCCGAGTTCTTTATGCATATCGTTTCATGTAACCGTCATAAACAACTATGTGAGGTAGATGCTATTATTATCCCCATTTCATAGATAAGAAATCTTGGAAAGGTTAAATAACTTGCCTAAGATTTCATAATTAATAAGTGTCCTTCTCTGTCCATCAAATGTAACTCATTTAATACCCTAAATAGAAAAGCATCCCAGAGAAAAATAAATTGAGAAAGTACAAAAGCGTAAGACTAAATCCATCACCAAGACGTTCCATCAGAGTTGTGGTCGTGGTAGGCCTAGCATTTCCCTAAATATTGGCTCACAATCACTTTCTCATTACTCATATCTAAACTATATATAGCAACAATATGTCATCGGGAGAAGAATGACTCTAACAGTTGATGCTAACAGATTTCAGTGTATGTCTCTTTTTACTTTGGCTGCTGTCCTACTTAATTGGCAAATTATTCCTAATCAGAGAACTGAAAAGAATAAAATTTAAAGCAAGTCACTCGGTTTCTCTGAGCCTAGATATCTGTTTCCAAACATATGACCCTTGTTTTCCTTATCTTTATGGCCTGGAGCAGAGAAGTGTGGATGACTATGTTTATACTAACAAGGCCAGTGCCATGGTTTTAAATTATTTCATGTAAGCTTTTCTCTATGCTTTTATCACAGATGATGCCCTTAATCTTGGTCCTGAACTGTTGATTTTCAGAAGGACCAGGGGAGAAGATGAATCCACCGTTTCTACTGAAAAACATTCTATAAATGTTGGACACTGAGTAGATGAGCCACGTGTTGTCAGTTGGTACTCAGCTCCTCCCAGACTTTCTATTCCCTCATATTTCTAGGACTAGAAACCTACTTCCTACATTACTCAGACCCCCTTGTCAGCTGGGTTCTGTTGGGTTCTACCAATCAGAAGCCCTCCGGTGAGATTGAAAGGTAGGAGGGTTCTGCAATGTCGATGGGAAAACCGGCTCGTGGTTTCTCCCCAGCAGCAGCATTTCTGGCCGGTGTGATTCATGGCTCTGAGCAACTTAGCTTTTCCCTTTCCCTTCTTCAGCCCTGGCATTTTCTCACAGTTACTTATCTTTGTGAAACCTTGTGCCTTTCCTTATTTGCACCTCTAGCCCTTCCAATATGTTTGTAATCAATTTTCTGTATCACATCGCCACCTCCCCTCCCATTTGAAATGAAGTGGTTTCTATTTTCTGGCATAGACACCAACTTGAAAATAAGTAGGGGGAAATTTATAAGAGCCAATAGCATCATTGTCACAGATAAAAGATAAATTTGATCTGCTGGCTGATTTTATTTATTGTAACATGAAAAGAAATTAAAGATAGTTTATATAGAGTAAATGGTAAGTGGGCACACATAAAACATCTATCTAGCCCCAGTGGATTATATCCTGAGAACAAAAAGGAATGCAACAAAACAAGCAAGCAAGCAAACAAAACAAAAAGGAAAAAAGCCTCTTAAACGATTTTTACTTATAATATGTAGGTAGAGGTGTTGGTATTGTTTTCTGAGATTCTTCTAGAGCAGTATGTGATAAAACGAATAATTATGTTGATGTCACTGTGTATGTTTTTCAAAATGGAAAAAGAGATACAGGTGTAAGATTCATGAGGTTACATTAAAAACTCTGTGGTCTTAAAAAACAAAACAAAACAAAACAAAAAACTCTGTGGTCTTGAATTGCAATTGGAATTAGCATTTTAAAAAACTCATGAGGTATCTTATCTTTAATAATGTATTTCCTATCCACCCAAAAGGACTAAAAACAACCAATCCATTAACAATTAACATCTTCTGCGCCCAGATTGCCATTTCTAAATATCATTTCCCAATTTATTTATTTATTTTATTTTATTTTTTATTGCCAACTTTATGTTTTATTTTCTATCAAATATATTCCTTTTCATTCTGCCTGAATAAAGGTGAATGGCACATGGACTTTCATGAATAATTAAATTAATCCAACTTTGATTTACATATGTTGAAGTTGTTATCAGTCTACACAGTCTCTTATTATAGTCTTTGGTTTAAAATCTAATTTGTCTGATATAAGGATTGCCACCCCTGCTTTCTTTTGGTGTCCATTAGCATGCCCCTCACTTTCAATCTGGAGGTGCCTTTGGGTCTAAAATGAGTCTCTTGCAGACAGCATATCGAAGGGTCTTGTTTTTTTATCCAATCTTATATCCTGTGTCCTTTGATTGGGTCATTTAGCCATTTACATTCAGGATAACTATTTAAAGATATGAATTTAGTGCCATTGTATTGTCTGTAAGGAGACTGTTACTGTATATTGTCTCTGTTCCTTTCTGCTCTATGTTACTTTTAGGCTCTCTCTTTGCTTAGAGGACCCCTTTCAATATTTCTTGTAGGGCTGGTTTGGTGTTTGCAAATTCCTTTAGTTTTTGTTTGTCCTGGAAGCTTTTTATGTCTCCTTCAATTTTCAGTGACAGCCTAGCTGGATATAGTATTCCTGGCTGCATATTTTTCTCATTTAGTGCCCTGAATATATCATGCCAGTCCTTTCTGGCCTGCCAGGTCTCTGTGGATAGGTCTGCTGCCAATCTAATGTTTCTACCATTGTAGGTTACAGACCTCTTATCCTGAGCTGTTTTCAGGATTTTCTCTTTGTCTCTGAGACCTGTAAGTTTTACTATTAGATGTTGAGGTGTTGACCTATTTTTATTGATTTTGAGGGAGGTTCTCTGTGCCTCCTGGATTTTGATGTCTGTTTCCTTCCCCAAATTAGGGAAGTTCTCTGCTATAATTTGCTCCAATATACCTTCTGCCCCTCTCTTTCTTCTTCTGGGATGCCAGTTATTCTGATATTGTTTCATCTTATGGTATCACTTATCTCTCGAATTCTGCCCTCGTGATTCAGTAGTTGTTTATCTCTTTTTCTCAGCTTCCTTATTCTCCATCATTTGGTTATCACCAATTCTCTCTTTGGCCTCATTTATCCTAGCAGTTAGAGCCTCCATTTTTTATCGCACCTCATTAATAACCTTTTTGATTTCGACTTGGTTAGATTTTAGTTCTTTTATTTCTCCAGAAAAGGATTCTCTAGTATCTTCCATGCTTTTTTCCAGCCCTGCTAGTATCTTTATAATCGTCATTCTGAACTCTAATTCTGACATTTTACTAATGTCTGTATCGATTATGTCCCTGGCAGTCAGTACTGCCTCTTGTTCTTTTTTTTGAGGTGAGTTTTTCTGTCTTGTCATTTTGTCCAGAGGAGAATAGATGAATGAGAGAACAAAATGCTAAAAGGGTAACAATGACCCCAGAGAAATATACACTAAACAAATCAGAAGAGACCTGAAACCAAAGGGAAAAGAAAGAAGAAAAAAAAAAGAATATGATCAGGCTGGTGAATAGAACAGAGCCACACACTAGATTTTGGGTGTATTTTGGTCTGTTAGAATAAACTGCCTCCCAAAATTTTAAAGAAAGAAAAACTTATATATATATATAAATAAGGGTAAATATGATGAAGGGATGGAATATGACTGTAAAGATGAAAATTAAAAAAGATTTTAAAACAGGAATTGATAAGAAGTTGGCTGAAAAAAGAAAGAAGAAAAATTTAAAAAAAAAAAAGGAGAGAATGTGATCAGGTGGGAGACTAGAACAAAGCCATACACTAGATTTAGGGTATATTTTGGTCTGTTAGA
>NC_058405.1:136643171-136700181 GCF_002201575.2 Neomonachus schauinslandi | reverse complement strand
TAAAAATGCAAATTAAAAAAGATTTTAAAAAAGGAATTGATAAGATTTTGGTTGGAAAAGGAAAAAAGAAAAATTAAAAAAAAAGAAATAGAAAAAGAAAAAAAATAAAGAAAATTTAAAAAATTAACTTTGAAAGACTAAAGAATCATGGGAAAAAAGCCATGAGTTCTATCTGCTGTATTCCCCTAGCGCTGGAGTTCTGTCGTTCTTATTGATTGGTAAACTTGGTCTTGGCTGGCTGTTCTTGCTGATCTTCTGGGGAAGGGGCCTGTTGCCGCGGTTCCCAAATGTCTTTGCTGGAGGCGGAATTGCCCCGCCCTTGCCGGTCCGGGCTAAGCAATCTGCTCGGGTTTGCTTTTGTTCCCTGCAAGCTTTCCTTACAGCTTTGGAGGATGATTGAAAATGGCAGCCTCCCAATCTCCGACCTGGAGGAGCCGAGAACTTGGGGCCCCACTCCTCAGTGCACACCCAGAGAAAAGCAGTCAATCACTCCTGTCTCCCTGGTCTCTAGCCGCACTCCATGCTCACCTGGCCTGTGACTGAGCATTTCTGTCTCTGGCACAGGACACCATTTGGAGTCTCCAAACCCAGCAGATTCTTGAGGTGTGCTCCCACACTGCTCCTCCCAGGGGAGGAAGGGGAGTCTCCCCAGATCTGTCGCTTGTTGGGTCCCTGCTGGAAGAGCAGTGGCCCAACTGTGCCACGGATCATGGTTTATGGCAACCCCAGGCTGAGAGCCCACTCCTCGGCTCCATCTCTGCAGCCGGCTTCCCGGCTCTGATACCTGGGAGCTCTGCCACACTTAGGCACCCCCTGGTCTTTCTGTGACCCCGAGGGTCCTGAGACCATCCTGTCCCAGTGAGGATTTCACCCCCTGCTTAGCCACTAGAGCAACATCCCTCAGCAGAGCAGACTTCTAAAAGTTCCAATTTTGTGCTCTGCTGCTCTATCACTTGCCGGTGTCGGCTGATGGAGGGTCCCTCCCCCTGTGGTCTATCTTCTCAAATATTCCCAAGGTGACTTGGATTCACTTCTCCACACGTCCTACCTTCCCGAGAGTGGTCGCTTTTCTGTTCAGAAAGTTGCTGCTATTCTCTTCTTCGATCTCCTGTTGAGTTCATAGGTGTTCAGAATGGTTTGATAACTATCTAGCTGAATTCCTGGGGCCAGATGAAATTTAGGTCTCCTATTCCTCCGCCATCTTGCTCCGCCCTTATTTCCCAATTTAAAGAATCAGGGCTTTTTGGAGAAATGGGTGATTCTAGGCTGGGGCAGGAAATGTACAAGATGATTCTAGAATATCTTGCCATGTCCTGAAGCAAGAAAGCTATCAGAGACCAATGGTGTTGTGTCAAAGAGATTTAGGTGCCAAGTTGAAGAATTTCCCATTGGCTAAATATGGGTCAATTTGAACATCAGTTAGAGTAATAACTCTAATGGATTAAAGCACATAAAATGTGCATGAATACAGGAGATTTTAATAATAATTTAAACAAGAAACATCACTGGCCACCTTTGGAAGATGCCACAGAGCCAACGCATATAGTGGATAAATAATTCTTTTATTCTGCCTTTCTTATAGGAGCTGTATTGCACAGTAATCAAATAACTGATTAGACAAAATTCCTCTTTATAAAGGATTCCAGTTAATGAAGGAAAGATAGAATTAGAATATCACCTTTCTGTAATCCCTAATAAATTAATGGATTTAGGCTGTACACATCAATGATGGCTAACATTACAAAAAGAGAGTGAAGCAGCTAGAATGTTAAAATATGCCACACTATCTCCAACATACTCTTGGTTAAAAAAATTGAACCTAAGTCTAATAAATCCACTAGAATTAACTACCAAATTACAGAGAACAGAGAAAAATGTTAAACAACATCATGGAATGAAGTCCACAAAACCTAAACTGTGGGTTTTGACACATAATATATAATGTGGATTTTGACATGTATAAATTATAAGAACAGGAAAGAAGTAATAGAGGGGAGCCTGTAGGTCAAAAGGGACTTAAGAAATGTCAAATAATTGCAGTGTAGAATCCTATTGGATCCTGATGCAAACAAAATCACAAGACAGAGATAATTCAACACTGACTATAATTAATTATATAAAATTAATTCAGTAATAATTTTGTGGTCGTGTTTTAAAAGAGTCTTTATCTTTCACAGATATGTATTGAAGTGTCTGTGAAGAAAGGATACCTGGAATTTGCTTCAAAATAATACAGGGAAGGGGGAATTATAAAGATGCATACAAATCAAAATTGGCCATGGGTTGGTAATTGTTGAAGCTGGATAATAGGTATATGGAGGCTTATGATATTACTCTCTCCAGTTTTATATAATTTTAGGAATTTTCTATAATGAAAAAGCAGAAAAAACCCAGCGAGGTGTAAATAGATCTTAGTTTTCTGATTTCAGGAAATTAAATGCATTCAGCTGTCAGTGGTTGCCGCCTACTATGAGTTCCCTGGCTATTTCCAGGCACAGACACTACATCAGAGCTTAAACACATTTTGGAACCAACTTGGTGCCCTTCAGCTTGAAAGGTATGCACAGCTAGTAGCCGCAAAAAGAATATATTTCCAGTTGCTGCTGTAACAAATTACAACAAACTAGGTGGCTTAAAACAACACAAATTTATTTTATCTTACAGTTCTGGGGGTCAGAAGTCCAAAATGAGGTTCACTAAGCTCAAATCAGGTGTCAGCAAGGTTGTGTTCCTTCTAGAGGCTCTGGTGCATGGGTGGGGAGATTTGTTCTTCATTTTTTCCATCTCCTGGAGGCTGCTTCCATTTCTTAGGCCCATGTCTCTATCACTCTGATCTCTGCTTCTGTTCTCAAATTCGTCCTCTGACTCTGCTGCTTTTCTCTTTCACTTACAAGAATCCTTGTGATGACATTGATCTCACCTGGATAAATCATCTCAAAATCCTTAACTTAATCACATCCACAAAGACTTTTTTGTCATGTAAGGTAACATATTCAAAAGTTCTGGGGATTAGGATGTGAATATCTTTGGGGAGCCATTATTCTGCCTACCACAAAGAGATAAGTTAGAAAACAAGATTAATAAGGGAAGATATATCAGTCAGGATTCAACCAGGATATAGGAACCCTTCTAATACTTTAAACAGAGGACATTTAATACAGAGAATTCACTACACGAGAGATGGAAGATCTGACAAGTCAAAGGATGGTGCAGTACCCCAGAGTTTAGCGATAGCAGAAGCTACTATCATTTCTAAGATGGGAGGGGGCACAGGAAGGAGGTGGTGTTACCAGGATTCAGAAGCTGGGGTGATTTTGTGAGAATCATGGTGGAGACTTCCCAGTGGAAGTTGGGAGCAAGGAGGTATGGACTATCTGGTGGGAAGCTGGACTCCCAGGGGAGACATGGACATCACTGGGAAATACAGTATGTTCATGTTATCTGTGGTAGTTGTGTTCTATAAAGTCACCACAAACACTGAATTAACAAATACTGAACCATTGCTCCTACAGAAAATATAGGGTTAGGTTCCTGTGAGCCTCTGGTCACAGCATTTTCCTCAATCCATCAATCTATAACCTTGTTTTATGTGTTTCTGTTTAAGCACCTTACCTAAAATATATTATTGCTTCATTAACACTGAACTCATGGCCAACAGCACTGAATGAAGCTTATCTAACATGTGTATTTTCTCCCTAAGATACACCACAGCCCTCTTGTGCTCAGGAACATAAGACAGCACTTCAGCAGTATGTGTGGGGGCCATTTTAAACAGTGACATCACAGACAAAAAGCACATACATGAGAAAAATAGGACACAATACTGTCAAAAGGACCCTTACTTATAGCATAAGAATTGAAATGAGGTGGAGTGTTGCCTTGTCTGATCTCAGCTGGAGACACGTGTCAGGCAATTCAAATTTTTCACTGTTCTGTGCATGTCTGCAAATGACCATGGAAGTGCGCAAATATTGATTTGGGGATTACAAATAAATTTTAGTAAGTAGGTAAATTTGCAAATTTGGAATTCATGAATAGTGAGACTTAACTGCACTTGCCAGGACAGAGATGGAATAATACCCTGGGTTCTTCCCATCTCCTACGTTCTAGTCTTCTACCAGGGTTCTCTTTAGCTAAATCAGTTGCAAGAGAGTCTGGGAAACAGAGTTGGCAGGAGGAGGATGGAGAACACATCTGATTTCAAAGAGGCGACGCATACCACAAGAAGTTTAAAGAACTAAGATTTGGCAGTGAAAGAATGAATGGGAAACATTCAAGGACTTAATGACTGCCTTTAGATTTATAGGCCTTACAGAGAAGATGATGACAGGCTGTTTTTAATTTTCATAGAACAAGTATAAATTGATTTAAATGAAAATAAAAGCACTGGATGGAAGATTCTTTTTTTAAATATTTTTATTAAGTTTTTAATTTTAATTCCAGTATAGTTAACATACAACGTTATATTAGTTTCAGGTGTACAATATAGTGCTTCAACACTTCTATACAACACCTGGTGCTCATCACAAGTGCCCTCCTTAATCCCCATCACCTATTTCACCCATTCCCCTACCCCCCCATCTCCCCTCTGGTAACCAGCAGTTTGTCTCTATAGTTAAGAGTCTGTTGCTTGGTTTGTCTCTCTCTCTCTTTTTTCCCCTTTGCTCATTTGTGTGGTTTCTTAAATTCCACATATGAGTGAAATCACGTAGTATTTGTCTTTCTCTGACTTACTGCGCTTAGCATAATACTCTCTAGCTCCATCCATATCATTGCAAATGGCAAGATGTCATTCTTTTTTATGGTCAAGTAATATACCATTGTGTGTATATGTGTGTGTATATATATATATACACATATGTATGTATGTGTATATATATATATATATATATATATATATATATATATATATATATATACACACACCACTTCTCCTTTATCCATTCATCCATCAATGGATACTTGGGCTGCTTCCATAATTTGGCTAGTGCGGATAATGCTGCAATAAACATAGGGGTGCATGTATCCCTTTGAATTAGCGTTTTTGTATTTTGGGGGTAAATAACCAGTAGTGCAATTACTGGATTGTGGGGTAGTTCTATTTTTATTTTTTGAGGAACCTCCACACTGTTTTCCACAGTGGCTGCACCAATTTTTACTGGGTTTCCTTTTCTCCACATCCTTGCCAATACTTGTTATTTCTTGTCTTTTTGATAATAGCCATTCTGACTGGTGAGGTGGCATCTCATTGTGGTTTTGATTCGCATTTCCCTGATGATGAGTGATGCTGGGCATCTTTTCATATACCTGTTGGCCACCTGGATGTCTTCTTTGGAGAAATGTCTGTTCATGTGTTCTGCCCATTTTTAAATTGGATTATTTGTTTTTTAGGTGTTGTATGGAAGATTCATGAAAACTCTTCTACCTGTAAAAATTGAGAGATCTAAAAATACCTAAGAAAGGAAGAATGAGGAATTCCCTTCCTTAGAAATGTTAAAGGCCAGGCACCAATTTATTTACAGTTATTTGGTAGCTAGCCTAGCCAGAGATAGGTCTGAGGTCTGAGCTGGCCCTTGCTATAATTCTGTTTGTGGCTTAGGATCACCTTGAACTCTGGAGAGTAGCAAATACCACTGCAGCTGTCTCGCTGTCTTGGATCTGAGAAAGGAAAAAAATCCCTTTTGTAGCAGAAGGGTGGTGACTAGGAACAAATCAACCAAAAGATCATTTCAGCACAAGGGTTGGTGGTTTACTTGAGTAAGTGATTTATGACACAATGTTTTTATTTGATCTGGCATTATAGGGATAAATTATTGAGTGCTAATTGTATGTTGATAAGCTGTTCCTGCTTGAATTTATTCCTTCCTCAGTTTGTGTTAATTGGGGCATATTGGAACAGAAGGGGAATTGCCTACTTACTGCCTGGTTTGGTTTATGCTGTTGTAATTGTGTCTTCACTGTTAATTCATGTTACATGAGTAAGGGAGCTCCTACTGGTGGACTTTTGTTTGTCTTCCATGAATGCGTATTTCTTTTTCTCAAAAATGAAATTTTAAGAATAATATCACTCATATTTACTTGTTGGAGTTTACTCAAGTGGTAGCAGAAGGTAGGGTCAGAGGTGGACTGGCAGAAGGCTGGGGAATTTTAAATGCGTATTTTATCATTTGAAATATAAATCTTTTTTAGATAGAGCCATCATGGGAGGGGTTAGGGTGGGGGAGGTAAGAGGACAAGGTACTGAATGTTTCCTGCAGAGGTGGCTTTCTCTCCCCCCCCATCTCTCTGTCTCTGTCTCTCTGTCTCTCTCTCTCTCTGGCATGAAAGGTTTGGGGTGACAATGTAATGTGAGAGGCCAGCAATGAGAATCTGCATGTGTCATGTAGAGGTGTGGGTATGGATGGGCTGGGGTGCTAACTACCAGATATCTGGGCCTTGTCTCTCAAGGGTCTCTGTAATAAGTACTCTAACTCCAAGTAAGTCGAGTGAGTGCAGATTTTAAGAACTCAATACAGACACAATACACAAATGGCCAGCAGGATCAGAAGTAGAAAGCTGGGTCGGGAGGCAAGGCAACCAGCAAGTGCACAGGAAATGGTAGTAGGCCACGTGGGCACACCAGACCCAAGGGATCCAAGGGCTTTCCAAATGACTTGCTCTACATGACCCAAGGGCAGGCTTGTAAACACTAATCCTGGACACAAATTGTGCCCTCTGCCCTGGTTTTATGAATTGTGCTGGATGTGGACAGGTGTGTACCTGGCTGTAGACCAGAGAGAGGTGGGCCTGGCAGGTGGCAGGAGCTCCTGGCTATGGCAGGGACAGTGGCGCTGCTCTCCAGCCCTGCTCCTGGGACTCGGATCCCCTTCCACTTCTCCACACTGGGCTGTGACTCTCCTCCCTCTCCCAGTCTTATTCTTAGATGGCACCTATAATCTCTTTCTTCTGGCTCATCTCCCTCAAATTGAAATAGAAAAGAGTTCCACTGAATGTCACCATTCATGCAGCTTTCCCGGTCATAGGAGAAACAAGCTCACTGGGCTCTGTGTAGAGAAAAGTGTTGGGAATTAGGTGAGTGTAATTACCCAAAGACCCCATCACCCTGGAAGCGCTGAAAGAACCTTATAACTGGGTCATTTACCTACTGCATTGCCCTAGAGGTATGAATTGTGAGGGCAGGGTCATGTTTAAATCCCAGGAAATATCTCTAATTCATATATTAAGATTTATTTATTTGAGAGAGAGAGAGAGAGCGAGCATGTGCAAGTGGGAGAAAGGGCGGAGGGAGTGAGAAACTCAAACAGACTCCCTGCTGAGCAGGGAGCCCCATACAAGGCTTGATCCCATGACCCATGAGATCAAGACCTGAGCTGTAACCAAGAGTCAGATGCTCAACCAACTGAGCCACCCCGGCTCCCCTACCTAGTTCAAGTCACTTGGCTATTGGCTAGTTAATTAAAACAGGGGTTATAATTACAGGAAGATTAGCTAAAATATCATTGTTACTATGATGTACTTGCTCATCCTGTTGCACTTACTCATTTCCTTCTTGGCGAAGGAAAACCAGCCAAGTTGTGACAACCCCAGTCTCACTACTGCAAAACTGCTCAACTAAAACATATTCTACTGAAGCAGGCCATGGCCTAGCGGTCCTTCTTAGGGGTCACAGGAAGTAATGGAAAGGGGGCAGGAGAGGAAACAGAGCTTTGGGTCCTAGCTTGAGTTTCACTATTGATAAGACTCCTTCCGTCCTTTTCCCAGGAATCTGGAGATTTCTCAGGGAAGATTCTGGCACCCAGGGAGCTGGGGCCAGGACCTGGAGCCTCTTGGCAACAGTGCCGCCTGGAGTGCTGAGACCTGGAGGGGAAGCCATGCCAGCATTCAGAAGAAAAAGCAAGGGTTCAAATCCTGGAGGTGGGGGACTAAGCTGGGATCCCAGAACTGGCTGGGAGACATGGAATGAGCTCAGTGTCCATTGTCAGTAGGCCCCAGCCCATGTCAGTCTCCAGGTCCCAGCCACCAAGATTAGCCCATGGCCACCATGGCTTTAGATTGGAAGGAGGAAGCTAGAGCAAGACGGGAACTGACAGCCCATACGGTGTCACCCAGCAAGGTGAAATGACTTGTCCAGGGTCACCCAGCTGAAGGTGGCAGTTAGATCTAGTTCTCTGAACTTTCAGGAATGCTTTTCTGTTATAACCTCTAGCACACCTGTGGCATCCATGTCCATTCTGACCTTGGGTAAAAAGGATGCTAAAATCACCCCAACCAAACAGGGAGGCAAGAAACTAAAATGGGATTCCAGAGTTATTTGAATTCCATATTAAACTGTTTTCCTATTTTTTAACATGGTCAGGTAAAAGTTTGGGTGATGTGGACAAAAGTCTTGAGAAAAATTGAGTAGTGGCCCCTCTAGTAAAGAAGATAGTTCCTGCTCCGTGGAACGGAAGGTTGACATCAATACAAATTCCTTTGGTTTTCTTGGGAAGGCTTAATCTTCTTGATTTTTTATCTCCTGGGCTGTTGTTGTTGAGATCTGGCAGGTGCAAGTTTGTTCTTGACCTTGCTTTTCATAGCGGGGTCCCCAGACCAGCAACATTAGCCTCATCTGCAAAGCGGTGGGCCCCCCCCCTCTGGGCTTAAGGAATCGGAATCTCTAGGGATGGGCCTGGAGATCTGTGTCCTTACAAGGGCTCAAGGTGATTCTAGTGCACTCTAAGATATGAGAAGTCTTGAACTAGAATAAAAAGGCAGTGTCAAGTAAAATAGTATGAAAGGCAGTACAAAGTAATAGTTCAAACTCTGACGATTGCCAGCTAGGCGACCTTGGACAAATGAATGTCTCTCTGTGCCTTGGTGTCTGAAATGGTTGGGTCTGCTTCATACGTAGTTGGGAAACTCGAAGGAGATAATACAGGCAAAGCCTTGCCCATATTTTTTGGGTATTCGGTACATTTTACTTATTAACCTCATGATTACTACAATCCCAGACGTCTCTAGCTCTGGCAGCTCATGGTGTGAGTTCTAGAACTTTCCTCATGTTCTCAATCTCTCTCTCTCTCTCTCAGAGCCTCCACAGCTCCATCCAAACCTTGTAGCTGCTTTGGAGTGAGCTCTGCAGGGCCTCCTGAGCATCTCCAATGGCTCCCTGGTTTGAATCTTCCCAGGAAATCCAGAAGGGATTAAACCATATTTGGTCCTACTTCATGCTCTAGGAAACAGGTTGTGGGAACCTTATATTCTGAGCCAAAATTCCAGACCCATTAGCCACAGGCATGAGTCTCCTTAGGCAGAGAGGGAGGCCCCAACACTGGGACTGCCCGCAGAAATCCAAAGTGTCTAGCCTTGCTGGGTTGGAGAGTCCCACTCCAGCCGTTCTTTGTGGCAACTGCCACCAGCATCCACACAGCCACTTTGGGAGCAAGAGGTCAGCCCCCTCTCCAGAGCAGCCCGTAGCCAGCCCCTGCATCACAGAATACAGAATACAGACAGGAGTGGCCGGCTGAGCGGCAGCTGCCCTTGCCTCCCTCGGGTCCACCATAATGTCTCCCTGAGGGCCAGCCCAAGCTTGGATGAGCCTTGGAAAATTAGTGAGCAATTCTGACTGGTTTAATTTTTCTCTCTGAAGAACTTGAGAGGGCTCCTGGGTGGCTCAGTCGGTTAAGCGACTGCCTTCGGCTCAGGTTATGATCCTGGAGTCCCGGGATCGAGTCCCACATTGGGCTCCCTGCTCAGCAGGGAGTCTGCTTCTCCCTCTGACCCTCCTCCCTCTCATGCTCTGACATGAAGTAAGAAGGCCCCAGGTGCTCTGACATGCCTTGGGTGCCCTCACAAGGCACTGACATGATTCCCAGTTTCTGGATGTGGTCACTGAGGCTCAGAGAGTCCAAGGTGTGAAGGACCCAGGTAATGAAAGTGGGACACTCTCTTTCCAAAGTTAGTGCCTTAGGAGTTCAGGGGGCAGTTGATAGGTTTCTGGGGACAAATAATAATCTGTAAAAAATTTAGTTGATTAAAGTTAATTAATTAAAGGTTAATCAACTTGTATTGCCGAAGTTAAAGCAGTGTGGTTAAGAGGCAAAACAGACTGGACTTTGTAGTCAGGTAGTCCTGGGCTCAAATCCTGACCCCACTGAGCCTTACTGGGTTAATCCCTACCTCCCCATAGCCTTATTTTGTTCATTTGTAAAATCAAAATAATAGAACATACTCTATGGGGTCATCAAGATGAAGTGGTACAATTTATGTATACTATGTAGCTCTGTTCTTGGCAAAAGATATCTCCTCCTCTGCCCCATCTTCTTCTCCCACAAATGCTTGCTTCCAGATTAACTAGTTTGGACACATGAACATTGGCCATTTTGATCTACTCAGCTTGAGTATCATTTTATTTACCCGAGACGGTAGGGATACCCACATACTTTATTTTCATGGCCAGGCACAAGGGAGCTAGGACGATCAGTACGATGGCACAGCTCTCCTCCAGTACTGCCAAATGACCCAAATCATCATGGTTGGCCTTTTGAAATTGCCATGGTTTCATGATTTCAGGGCTCATGGTAGTTTCATGTGGAAGAGATGGGCCAGTGGTTCATCAACCTCTTTCTTTTCCTCTCAGCTAGACTATATTCCCCAGTCTCCCTTAGAGTTCAGTGATCATGGGACTGAATTCTGGCAAATAGAAGATGAATGGAAATGATGGGAATGTGGAAAGTGAGTGAAAAGCCTGGCCGCTAAGAATCTCCCACAAACCCACCTCTCTTTCCTCATCTGCTGCCAAGATAGAGGATCAGTGAAGGACTCTAAGGCTGGTGAGGATGGGGAACCTGGGTCTCTGCATGACTGCATGGAGCACAGTAACCATCCCACAGCCCAACCTGCCCTGGACTGTGAGTGAAACATAAACTCTTACTATGGTAAGCCCCCGAGGTTTGGGGTTCCTTGTGATAGCAATTAGCCTGCCCTAAACAATACAGGCTGCTTATGACTTAGAGCAGGATATTTCCAGCCATCATTAATACTCTCTCTAGATGACTATATAAAATCAAATACCCTGGAAGGGGTAATATATTTCTTTACATTAGCATAAATTAAGTTCTAAGCTTAGCCTGCCAGGTCCATGCAGGGCCCTCCAGATATATGGCACTGATTTGACTGCAGGTACAGCTGAGGTGGGGAGACGGCCAGTGCAGTCGTTCTCAAAGCTTCAGTATCACTTGCAACTTGTTAGAAATGCAAATTCTTGGGCCCCATCTCGGGTCTACTGGATTAGAAACTCCAGGAGTGGAGCCTGCTTTCCCAAGGCTTCCAGTGATTCTGGGGCATTGGGCAGATATTTGAGAACACCTGCAGGAGGACCGCTGGAAACCTGCTCCCATGCAGACCAAGGGCACCAGGAAAAGGGGACAAGGGATGGGGGACCAAAGATGAGGACTTGGCAATGATTCCTTATGATTATATTGTTGATATGACACAGAGTTGAAGAATGTGATTTGTCACGTCATAGAGAATTAATTGCTATACCTGAATTCTTAGTGTTAGTCTGCTAGGGCTGCCAGAACAAAATACCACAGACTGGGTGGCTTAAACCACAGAAATTTATTGTCTCACAGGTCTGGAGGCTGGAAGTCCAAGTACAAGGTGCCGAAAGGTTTAGTTTCCTCTGAGACCTCTCTCCTTGGTTTGCAGATGGCTGCCAGCTTGCTGTCTCCTCACATGGTTGTCCCTCTCTGTGCGTATCCCCTGGTGTCTCTCAGTGGGTCCTGATGTCTCCTTCTAAAGACAGTACACAGATTGGAGTAGGGCACTCCCCCAGAGGCCTCATTTTAACTTAATCACCTCTTTAAAAGCCTTATCTCCAGGTAGTTACACTCTGAGGTGCTGGGGGTTAGGGCTTCCCCATGTGAATTTTGGGGAGAACACAGTTCAGCCAGCAACAGCTATGTAATCTGGAATATTACTACCTTTCTAATTTTCTTGTCCCTCTTGAAACTCTCTTAAATAATCGTGGAGCCAAAGATAGTTACATGCTAACTTTATTTTAACACATTGTTTGGAGTAAAAACGTGCTCGATTTTATTCTAACAGTGAAGTTAGAACTGAATGAATATTTTTGGGCAGTAAGTTGGCTGATTGAAACTGGGTCCAGATAAAAGTAATGCAAAAAGAAATGGGGCCTGTTTTAAAGAGAGTTTCCCCAAATGAATGTAGAGAGCTTGGCAAATGGGGGTGCTGGAAAACAACCTTATGGTCCGCTGGAAACACATTTGGTCCTGAGTTGAGGGCCGCTTAATGCCGTGGTAAATGGAAAAAAATATGTCTTTGAAATTTTGGTCTTTGGAAATAAACAGGAAGATACTTTTGTTAAGATAGAAAAATGAGTTCCTCTGAGATGCTTTTGAGTCAGCTTGGCTTGTTAGTAAGCTGTGGTAATAATCCTAAAGAGTCATAATGACTGAGTAATGCAGAAGGAATTGTATAGGCAGCAAATAGAATGCGTGAAAAACAGACCAACAACTCTTCTTCCAACTCATGTTTGACCGGCTCATAGGTTTTTCCCGAGAGAACTCTTTGGCATGTCAGAGCACTGCTCTCTCTTTCATTCCGCATTCTCTGTTCATGTGTGTCTCCTCTTTCTTAGGCACCCCCCCCCTTCATATTAACTAGCAGGGTCATGGATTCGGTGCCCTGGCTGCCAGGGTGAGCCCTGCCATACCAGCTTCAGGTAGTCTAAACTTGGGGCAATCTAGGTGCCTTTAAAATCCTACTGAATGAACTTTCTTATCATTTGTTAACTGCCAGGGCAAAGTTCACTGAAAAACATTCTCACAGCTAGTCTGAGAAACAGTGGCTGTTGAAATCCTCTGCACACAGGCACGTTAGCCCATGCTCAAAATATGCTTATGGGGCAAATTCTGATATGATTAATGTTGGCATCATTGAGCATACATTAGTGGAATTTGCATAATATAAATTTGAATAACGTTCAAGGACATTAAATGATTTCAGATTTAATAATGATCATAATAGCTAACATTAAGGGAAGCATTATATGTCAGACATGGCTCTAAACATTTTATATAATAATGTAATTGGTCCTCACAACAGCTCTAGGAAATAGGTCCTGTTATCATACCCATTTTACAGATGAGGAAATCGAGGCACAGAAAGGTTCAGTAACTTGTCCGATATCACACAGCTAGCCCCTAAGCAGCAGAACTGGGGTGTGAGCCCAGACAGACTTATCTCCAAGCCGAGCCTTATGTGGTTGTCGTTGTTGAGTACACTGAGCCAGAAAAATGGCTTTGCCTTGCCAGGACCGGTCATATGAGAGCTGCATGGAGGCTTCTCTCTTAACACAAGGCTTTGGCAAACTGATCTTCACCCAAAAGTGTTATCTGGGGAAGTTTGAAAATGAAGTGTGAGTCTGTAGGACTGGGATCCTTGGACCTCCCCTCTGTCACTTTGGAGAAACTCTTATGCCTGCATACATTTCAGAAATGTCTACTGAGGGCTACTTGCTGGGTCCCAAAGAACTACAGTCTTGACTGAGACAGCCCCTGCTCTCTGGGAACACAGCAGTGTTGGGAGAGCCCAACCCGAAGACATGATGACGACCCAATCTGACAGCCCCAAGAGTGGAGGTCAGAGTCAGGAGCCGGGCCAGGGACTGGGGAAGAATTCCCAGAGGAGGTATTGACTGTGCAGAGTAGAAAAGATGAATAGAACGTCACTGCTGAGTAAGTGGGAAGGGGGGTGTGCCTGGGCATAGAGGGGGAAGACACGAGGGGTTCCTCAGTAGAAGCACAAGTGGGGGCCATGATGAGTCCCAAGGGTTGAGGCTTGGACTGTCCTGATAGGGTACAGAGTCAGCCAAGATTTGTAAGCCAGATAGTGCCATCCACAACGACGTATTTGCTTTTTTAGCAAGATAAGTACGGATTTGTCTAACTGGAATACGGGTGATTCATGGGAGAGTATTTATTACTCCAGAAATGGCCTTATGCTAATGTGGAAGAAGTGGTGGTCTTGGTGCTCCAGATCCCTCCAGACCCCAACCCCACTTACATCTCTTTACTTGTTTGCTGATACTTGGAGTCCCACAGTTAGAGACTTATTCCTTCGTTTAAATGCTTTTTCCTACCACGTGCAGGATATTCTCGTAAGTCACTTAAACCTAGCCATGCTTGCAGGCCCACGCAGCTTTCCTGAGCGTGGGTTTTGGTGAGACATGGAGGGAAGTGGGGGAGGAGGAGAGCGTGGGAGGGGAGCACTAGAGCACATGGAGAAATACAGCAGTAATCCAGAAGGGGACTCGTGACTCAGTTACTCCAAAAGATAATGTAATATCAGGGTCAAATTGGAGATGATGTGGAGTTCTGATGATTTTTCAAATGACGAATCTAAATCTTTAGCTTATTAAATACTTGAAAACCACAAAGATTTACCATAATAATTTTGAGGGGCCATTAAAGGACTTCTTAGTGGCAGACAGCAGAATCCAGTTCTGGTTAATGTAAGCAGAAAAGGAGTTCATTAAAGGATATTCAGGAGCACATAGAATCTCCAGGAGGGCTTGTGAACCAGGCACAGAGGCTCTGTCTATAGCCAGGGATGGTGACCAAAATCACACAGCAGGAGTGGTCTAGTGAGAACCCTTCTGCTTTCACTTAGGGCACAGATACTATACTAGGCACTGCCGACATCACTGATTTTGGTGCTAAATGAGTCCACCAGAACTGCCAAATCGCCTCTGAAAATTGCATCTACCTTCACCAGAACGGATTCTAGAAAATTCTGCCGCGTTCTCGTTCCTCTTCTTCTTCTTCTTCCTCCTCTTCCTCCTCCTTCCCCCCTCCTCCTCACCTTCCTCCCCTCCTCTTCCTCCCCCTCCTCCTCCTTCTCATCCCCTTCTTCCTCCTCTTTTTCCTCCCTCTTTTTTAAATGCCTCCCTCTTGGCTCACAAGCTTCCACGGTAAAGTGTAGCAGTGGTGCATGCGATGGGTGAGGCCAGATGTTCCCCAGTGCCAGGGACTGGAAAGGCACATATCTGGCACCTTGGGGGATAGGTAGTCTCTCTCCGACCAAGACTCATAAAGGGCAGGGAGCCCCCAAACCTGAGTGCCAGGGGCTTTGAAAGGAGCGAGGAAGCCAAACAGAATGACAACCCCCCCCCCCCCCCACAAAGAGTACTTTCGCACATGCTTATGATGCTGCCTGAGTTACTAAGGACAAAGGGAACTTCAAGTATGCTTGTAGTGATGCTGCTAAATATTTGAAAAGTAGAGCCTTAGGTTCTTCCACATCCACTAGTTAAAGGCCATGCTGTTACATCAAAATAAGGAAAACAAATTGCTCAGTTTTAGAATAAGGTTTATGCTTTAGCTTTGGACTTAAGATTTTTCCCCTGTCTTTGTTTTCTTAAAGTGCTGTTTTTGCCATATTCTCCAAACCTAGTTAGAAATAATGCAAATAAATATTTAAAACATATATTATGTAGCAAATAGTTCTAAGACTATGTCTTCTTATATTTCTAAAAATGAAGTCATAGTTATGGCAATAAATTTTGACTTGATTGCAGAGTGGCTCAGTCAGAAGGAGCATGTCATGTGACCATGATGACAGGCATTCATTCATAATTTGATGACTTCTCCACTTAGAATCTGGCAGCCTGACAGCCCAGCACCTGCTCAACCCCAGCAGTGAGCAAGGAGTCCCTCCGCAGTAAATGAAGGGATGTGGGTATAAAGAGATGTTTTATCATTCAATATATTTTTTGGTCTCATAGTCCAAGTATGTAAAATTTAGTCTAAAGCCTTCAGGCTGACCATAAAAAAGACCTGAGGACCTCATCATTCTGCACAAAGCTCAAGGAGTTGCCTGGAAAAACAATTTATTTTCTGCAACTATGCAGAGGTATAAAAATGAATGGGTTATAAAGAACATTAACAATTTAGTGTTACAGTATCTCTAAAATTTTCAATGTACATATCCACTTTGGGGGAATCTATTCTACAAAAGTGAAAACATCAGTATATAAAGATATATTCACATTATTTCAGCATTGTTTGTAGGGGGGGGAAGCCCTTGAATGTCTATTAGTAGAGTAATAGTTGAATAAATTCTGGCACATTCTTCCTGTTAACCGTGAGGTATATGCTTAAAAGAATGATTTAGATCTGTGTGTATTGACTTGGAAAGATGTGCATGTATATTGTTTTGTTTTTAAAAATAACCTCGAGATTTTATTGTCTTCATTATATAACAAAATATGAAGCTTAGAACTGGATCACTTGACCCTTTCTCTTCTTATCTTCTCCCAGCTCAGTCTGCTTGCCTCTCTTAATAGCAGCATTCTCTTGGATCTGCTGTTGAGCTCAACACATTCAAGCATCAACACAATCTTGTTGTGGTTTCAGCCTTTTTCCATAAAATCGGCTTAGTCTGCCCGCCATGGCCACTCTGCTTCCTATCATAACACTGCTTTCTCTGGCCATAAAGAGAATCTTTGCCTTTCTTGGACTATGTCACTTTGTGGGGTTGGTGCTTGCCACACTTCTTGCTGGAAGTCCAGCAGGTTTGAGAAACCTTCCCCATGTTTGCAAGAGCGCTGTTGGCACGGAAAGAAAGCGCTATATTGTTACCTTAGAAAAGCCATTGCCAAAAGAGTGTAAGAGGACAAACCCATCTTCATACAAATACCTATATGTTGTATGTTTATATTTGCTGGGGTGAGCACTGAAACGTATGTGAAAGAATATAAGCCAAAATGTCACTTTTGCTAGGGGTTAGGTGTTCGAGATTGTTTAATGTGTTACAACAAACATATATTAGTTTTGTAATTAAGACACAACACAGAGAGGAGAACTTCAGAAATTTGGTGAGGATTCAATGCAACAATATTTGTAAAATGTTTAGTATAATCCCTGGTATCTAGTAAGCCTCCAAGAAATGCTGGATGTTATTGTTGGATTTTTTTCCTCCCGGGTTGATAGAGCAAACAGCAACCTGGCTCTTGCCGTCGTCCACACTATCATTTATTGCATCCGTGTTCCAGATGGCTTGTAGTCTCCGAGTCCACCGTGCACTCTCTCTGTCGCCCTTGCACGTCCAATTCCCTGAGAACCTCGAATTCCCACTCCTTCACCTGGTTAGCTGCATTGCATCTCTCGGGTCTTAACCTAAGTGCCTTTGTGACCTGCAAGCAAAGGCAAGAGACCTGTCCTTTCTGGTCTGTCTGTCCCATGCTGTAGTCCTCACCACCCTCGTTGGAATAGTTTGTCCGTCTGTGGGGCTCTGTCCATCCATCTTGGCATTTCAGGGCCATGGAATGGGTCGTCAATAAACACAGACAGAGTAGCTGAGTGGACAACTAACTGGCTGTATGACCGAACCAGAAGAGAGAGAGGCAGACGGGGTTTCTCAGGACAGGCTTGGGAAGTGGGACAGGTACCCTGTCATTATGTTTCTGTTCTCGGTGCCTGCTCGCGTTACCTAAACGTAGTGTTTTCATTTCTCAGGTTTTTGCAAAATGGAAAAGGATAAAGGTGCTGCTGCTTTTTAAATGATTAATTAGTTCAGATTATCATATAATGTCCCTCCAATTTAGAAGTTATTAACTTGCCAGAGCAGTTAATAACTATTCTTTATTAACTCTCCGCATCTGTACAAAAACCTCAGATTAACCAGTGTCAGATGAAAGCAATGGGGCAAATACATTGCAGCCTAGAAATTCCGAGAAAGGCTTTGCAGATGATGGTTGCAGCTACAACAGAGACAAGTTGTGCGGCTCTTACCGGCAGAGGAATCATTTCTTGGCCCTGTGTAAAATATAATTCTCAAAAATGGTTAAATTAGGACTCTCCCACTGTTATACAATATATACATGTTAAAGATTTTCCTCAACTCATGAATCAAGGAGGGAGCACGGATGTTATAACTGATTTAAAAGAGAATCCAGAGAAGAGATACTTTAGGGATGGCCCACATTAAAGTGAATAAGACAGTGGGAGCTAGAATGAAACCATAGTTAAGGCAATAAATATTGACTCAGTTGTAGAGTGGCTCAGTCAGAATGGGTGTGTCTGGGGTGAGGGCCAGCTTTAGCAACAGGGCCTCTCCAAGTGAGGTTATACTTGAATGTACTGGAAGTTCTCTGGAAGACTGATTTGACTCCCTGGGTGGTGTTATAAAGCTGGGGGGAAAATGACATCACAAAGGCCCACATACCTACTGGAAAGACCTTATTTCCTCATCAAACAATAGATAAGATGGTGGGGAAGGGCTTTCCCTGTGTGACTGAAGGAAATGCAAAGATGTGCAACATGGAGGAAGATTTGATGGTGAGAGATTCCAGTCAGCGGCAACAGCAAAGTAAGTGCCCCGTGGGGCTAGAGCAGCCGGAGATGAGAGTGATTCAGTAACAAGCCCCATAGGGGGCAGGAGAGCAGACGGCACTGAACTGGGGAGCAGAGTGATGATGGCGGAATGATCAATCAGCAGAGGGAAGGCAGAGCACAGACAAGTTACAGAAATTATAGGAAACGATTTCCATGTTGGGAAAAATTTTAGTTCTTACCCTTTCGGGGGTAGGCAAGTTATCCATCTAGTGAACTGAGAGATGAGCTGTTATAATGTCACTCAAACAAGTGTAAGGTTGCCAGCTCTCGAGGGGGGGGGGGGGGAAGGCAAAAAGGATAAACAGGATTATTAGTTAAATTTTTTGTTCGGATAAACAACATTGTTTTTAGTACAAGTGTGTCCCGTGCAACATTTGGGGCATACTTATACTAGAATTTATTTTTGCTGCTTCTCTGAAATTTACATTTAACTGGACATTCTGTATTTTGTCTGGCAATCCTAAACTGGTAGGGGATAGGACACTTCTGGATAACAGCTGTACAAACTCTTACATTTTTCATCAGGCCTACTCCCTGATCTATATGCCACATGCAGCATGTGGCATCCTGATAGGGTTATCCTATCTACCCTTGTCCAAGGTCATGCTCTTTCTCCTTATATCCAACGCATTAGCAAGGGCTGTGGATTTGACCTGTGCAATATTCTCAAATGCATGCCATTAGGTCTGCATCACTGCCGTCTGAGCTTCAGGTCAGGCTCACACCTTCCCTGACCTAGAGATTTGCAAATTTCCTCAGTTACTCTTCCAGTTTTCATCTTCTCCCATTCCTCCTACATGGTGTCAACAAGTTGTATTTCTGGATTAAAATTTCCCCCCCCAACTTACTTCCAGTGGAAGACGATTCAAACCCGCCAGCAGGACCCTTCACAATCTGATCTTGTTCTATTTCCCTGGCCATAATTGCTGCCACCCTCAACTGCCCCACCCTCCTTTCGCTCTAGACACAATAGTTATTCACAACACTGAGTCTTTGCTCATGCTGTCTGCTCTGCCTGCAATGCTTTCTTCTTCTCCATCACACCACCGGCCCCTGCTTCAAAAGTCTACTTAAATATTACCTCATCTCTAAAGCATCCCTATGATCCCAAGCTCTCCTCCCCTCATCCATTGAACCTTCTCCTTGTGCTTCCATTATACTATGGTGTTATTCAAGCACTTGTCAAGTTCTATTGTCAGTAATCAGATGTACTTGTCTTGCTCACTACACTGTGAGCTTCTCAAGGACAGAGATTATGTCTTACTCATTGTTTTAAATATACAGAACCTAGCATAGTGCATGATACAGAGTATGTATACCTTATCAGGATAAGAAGTAGCTATCTATAAGTCTTAGATCTCCATCAGTGAAGGAAATTGTCATGGAGCACTTGAAGATGAGGCTGCAACCACTGGAGGTACTAGGAAGCTAGCTGGTTAAAGATGGAATACATACAGATGCCTATTTTTCTGGTTCATTGGATTGCACACAAATGATCATGCTCACACATATTTTAGCATGAGCATATGCATGTTTATTGAGCATTAAGCATATAGGTACAGATGTCTAGCACAGAATGAAGACAGTGGGGAATAAATGCTTAGAACTGGAAGTTACTAGATGAGCTTTCATCACAGACTTGAGGATACTTTAAGTCTAGGAAGTTGGGAGTTAGGGAAAGAGCTTGACTTGCTGTCCTTTACATCCCTTCCAAGTGTGTAAGGCACAGATGAAACTTATCATTGTAACAAGATACACCTGATCACCTTCAACATCGCACTTTTCAGCTCTCCCAGAATGCTTCTGAATACATCCAACTTTTATACTTGGGAACACTTTCCCCTGTAGAGTTCATCATCTGGCCATGTCCTATGTATGACCCCTTAGCTAAGCCCCCAACAGTATCTGAGACGTCAAGAGAAGAGAAATTCCTTGCAAGCATTATAGTATTAAGGGCTTTTTACTTATTTTATTTCTTCCCTCGGGATGGAAACTTGTGAATTTCTCATAGTAGAATTAAAAATTGTGTATCAGGGACTACAGCTGAAAGGAAGAGAGATAATGCAGTTTTTAAAATGTCATCCCAGGATCACCTGCACCAGAACCCTTTGGTATGCTTGTTTAAAAAGCAGATTCCTGAGCCCAATCTTCATTTATCGAATCAGAATTTGTTGGAGAGGGGTTCAGAAAACTACAATTTAAATAAACCCCATACCATTTTATATACTATATAGATCGAGAGCTGGTAGGACAGACACATGCAACAGAGCAGACTCCACTCACAGGCGGTGAGACGGTCCACTAACCATGAGATGGGTGACAAAAGCTCACTTTCAAAAAGGGCCAAGCTCTTCAGACTGTCACTACAGCCACATTCTGGCTAATTGCTGTCATGGCTTTGCAACTGTCCAAACTATAACCGGTGGTCAGTGAGGTTCAAAGCTGCTGCTTGCTGGCTGCAGTGTGAATCATTTGAGTTGGCAAGAGAAGCCAGGTGACTCTACACTGAGTTAAGGGTAGATATTTCCAAGAAGACAAGACTCTGGGATAATACCTAGGATATTGGATAATGAAGCAAAGAGTGTGTTTCTGAATAGGGAAGAAAGGGCACTATGATATTCCTGGAGGCTTTTAGACACTCTGCTGGAAACCAAATAAAACTCAAGTTTTTATACTTGAATACAGTAGTACCCTTATTCATGGTTTTGCTTTCCATGATTTCAGTTACTCATGGTCAACGGTGGTCTGGAAGCAGGTGATCTCCTTCTGATGTTATCGTCAGAAGATCAGTAGCAGCCTAACACTACGTCACAGCGCCTGCGTCATGCACCTCACTTCATCTCATCACACAGACATTTTATCACCTCACATCAACACAAGATGGGTGACTACAATAAATTATTTTGAGAGAGCGAGGGAGACCACATTCACGTGATTTTTATCATAGTAATTTTTTTTACCGTTCTATTTAATTATTAGTTATTGTTGTTAATTTCTCACTCTGCCTAATTTGCGAATTAAATTTTATCATAATTATGTATGTATTAGAAAAAGAGTCTATAAAGGGCTTGGTACTGTCCATGGTTTCAGGCATCCACTGTGGGTCTTGGAACATATTCCCCTGCAGATAAGGGGGAGAACACTGTATTCAGTTTTAAAACTTTATTACTATGGTATAAATAATTAATTAAACACTTATTACCCACCCTTGTATTTCAGAGGTAGAAATGTTGGCATTTGATACATGATGTAAAGAAATGTCCCATGTGGCACAAAATTGGTGTCTTCTCCTTGAGCCTCAGGCTACAACTTGAATCTGTAGCTTTTGTCATTGTTTATATGAATCCAAAATAGAAAAGATGATTATGAAATCATGCTTCTTCAGTCTCTTCCTGCCTACCTAAACCTCCGTGCCTCTCTTTCCCAGCTGGCGCCAGTTGCCTGCATGAGCGCAGAACTCACTGGAAGCACCTGGTCCCTCTGCTCTTCTGTGAACCATTCTCTTCCTTCTCACTTCCTCTCTGATGGAGAACTTTAATTCACCCTAAAATATTTCTCAGCCACAGCCCTGGAGCTCTCAGCATTTTGCATACCTCTTGTCTTAAGAGGCTAAAACTTTCCCTTTCCTTTGTGAGTAAACAGACAGCTGAAGCACTTATAATGGAAAAGTACCCCAAGTCTGGGGGAGGCTTAGCTAGATCATGACTTTGGTAGGACTGCATAATTATAACAGTGACTCCTGTGGGTTTGACGCTATTTCTTTTAGTACTTTCAACATGGGTGCTGTTATTACCATTTTGCCAATATATTCAGGCTTAGAAAGGTTAACTGCACCAGCTAGAGAATGGTGAACTCAGGATTTGATTTCCAGCTCTGCTTGGCTCCAGCTCCCAAGTTCTCTACATCAGCCAGGACATTTGGTGGGAATGACTGGTAAAGAGGGTCTATACCTGTGTAAATAGATTTGTCACGGCCAATCTTCTTTTGCCCTTTAGTGGCCTGGCACAACTGAATCAGGCAGATCTTGTAGCTATCTTAGGTTTGGTTTTAGTGTGTATGGAAGAAATAGAAGCATCCAGAGTGCTAGCAAGAGAGTAGTGGGGAATCCAGAGGGACGTCTAAGA
Organism: Neomonachus schauinslandi; assembly: GCF_002201575.2. NCBI lineage: Eukaryota > Metazoa > Chordata > Mammalia > Carnivora > Phocidae > Neomonachus > Neomonachus schauinslandi. Next base: position 136,677,659 of record NC_058405.1, on the reverse strand, counting down.
CAAAGGGAGTAGCAGAGGAACCAACAGGCATGTGCTGTATACGAGCAGAATCAAAGATGTATGCCGCCGCCATGCACACTTCCAGCTGATGTAGTACGAATCTACCTTAGAGTCATTTGCCAATATCTGTGAAAACTAAAAAACTGAGTTTTTTGCATTGATTTTCAATTTTTCCTACAAGGGACCAAATGATGTAATTCAATGGTTTTCAAACAACAACAAGAAAAATCAGTAGAATTTGTGTCTTTATACTAATTCTAGCCAGCTTGATGGCCTTGGGGAAGTTTGCATGTCAGCCCCTTCCTCTGAAAGATGGTGGAGATGATGATGATGACACGTGGTCTTCCAACCTCCTAGAGCTGTTAAGAACTAGAAAACCAGAGATCTTATATAAATATCTAGTGGTGTTATTTTGCAGTCACTCGTGGTAGTACTCTCAATCTTTGAATATTTTATTTCTTTTGGAAAAGTTTATGTCTAATAAGTGCTTTCTGATACTCAAGAATTTTGTACCATGTACCCAGCTTTCCTAGTGGGTTAGGATATTCCCATTTCTCTTACTTTTCTGTTAGCCGTTTTGACTTCAAATCCTATTTGGTAAGAGGGTAGGGGGTCCCCAAGACCACCTCTAGGTTTGGTAACTCACTAGGAGCACTCACACACACTCACAGGACTCATCACATGATTATAGTGAAAAGGGATAAAGCAAAATCAGCACAAGGAAAAGGTGCATGGGGCAAAGCCTAGAGGAAACCAGGCACAAGCTTCCAAGGATCCTCTCCCTGTGGAGTCACACAGGCTATGTGTACTCCCTCCAAAATCAAATTGTAACACCACATGTGAAATGTTATCTACCAGGGAAGCTTCATAGAGACTCATTGCCCCAGGTTCTTACTGGGGCTGATCACATAGGCTCCCTCTGCCTAGCATGTATCAAGAGTCCAAGGCTGCTATGTTAATTCTTTTCTGCTCAGTAAGCTTCAATCTTTTTTTCCCTAGTCACCTGTTTAAACAATGTGGATATAAAAATACCTCAGGAAAATTTGGTAATGTTATTTTCACACTGATGCCAGCATTTCTGAGATGAAAGTTCTCATTCAAACTCTCTGAACTCAGATAATTTACTCAGCTCCTATAAAAGCTCACCATTGTAGGATGAAGTGAAATGAAAATAACAAAAATCTAAAAGGAAGACTCTAACATTTAGAGATATTATAGCAAAACATTGTTTCTTGTACAGAAAGTTTCATTAAAATACTTAAATCTAAGTCTATCCCTAAAGCCCAACATTTTTGTGTACAAGAGGATCATGAAAATAACTCTGAAAGCTCATGTATTAATTAGATAAATGTTAAGCAGCTCTAACAAGAGACACAATAACAAGCTTGCAAAACAAAGATGTTTATTGTCGCACACATAATGTTCCAAGGTGAGCGGTTCAGATGGTTAAGGCTTCTCTGTCAGCTCCATCAGGGACTCAGCTGATGGCAGCCCTGCCATTAGCATCCAGTGGTTTTCCAAGTTCTGGCCATTAGGGCCTGAAGAAAGGGGTTATGAGTGCAAGTCCAGAGCCTGAAATTTCCTCTTAAGCAATGAAAATTGCTCCCATCAGTTCTGCTTATAGTGTATTGGTGAGAAATTGGTCACATGACCACATCTAGCTGCAAGGGAAGCTGAGAAATGTAATTGAGCTACAAGCCTAGGAAAGAGGGAAGAACAACTTTTGGTGGACTGCTAGCCATCTCCCCATGGCCGTAAGAGTTTTCCATTACAGGTGTAAACCAGGATATTTAGCACTTTATTTAGAGATTCATAACTTCCCAAGTAATTGCAGAGCAGATCAAGACATTTTCTAGAATGATATTCAAGCTATCACTTTAAAGAGTACTATAATAGGGGTGCCTGGTTGGCTCAGTCTACAGAGCTCGTGACTTTCGATCTCAGGGTTGTGAGTTCAAGCCCTACATTGGGTGTAGAGCTTACTTCAAAAAAAAAAAAAAAGAGTGCTCTAATAATCTGCAGCATGAGAAATTCCAAGATGGAGAACTCATGCTGACAACTTACCTAAATGCTTTCATTGTATTTTTATTATTCTTGGTAGTTTTACCCCAACTCTAGTTGATACATTATTTCTCTTAAGTTTGCTCTTTTGTGCAATATGTAATATTTCCTGCCCCAAAACCATTCCTTCACAAAGGGCTTTAGTTCTGTTGAATGCCTTTTAACCTCTATATTATAATTGTGATTTCAAGGTTCAATTATACTTCCTTAATGTAAATCTAGGGAAATTGAAAAATAACCCACCTCATTTCCACTTTTTACATTTATACCACATCAGTTATCTTACTTATGGATATAACTTAATATCCAACTCCGTGAGGGTATTACATTTATAATTGACTTGCTTATATTTTCATTCTTGACACACAAACAGTAGAATTTGATTTGTAAAGTTTAAAATTGCCTTATAAAACTGTTCACAAGGTTCTTTTGTTGTTTTATTGTATAATCTCCTATGATTTCTGTGGCTTCATTTTGAAGTCGGTGTGAGTAAAAGGGGGTAGATGCTAGATACTGATGACCAGTAATAAGGCTTCATATGCTTCATTGGTTGGGAATACATAAAAACTGGGTCATTGACTTGGCCATTTATTTTTTTTCAGTTCCATATTCCGAGATTTTTGTATCACACCCATACACATACACTACACCGCACACGTGCATACTTATGTGTGTAGGTATATATTTTCCATTTTAGCTGTCTTTGGTCTAAATGTGAAAAAAACTCCACACTTGCAAAAAAGTATCCCATGCTGAAAGTGTGGCCCCTTATGTACTGAGATGATACCACTGTGCACCATGATAAAAAATTTCATTTTGAGTTGTCTCTTGGTGGTGGAGGCAGCTTTGAACAGAGTCCCTGATATGATCAAGAGGAGTCATTCACCAGGTGCCAGATTTGACTTAGGCACAGAGCATGTGATCAGAGGACAGGATGCAATTAACCAGTTCGTACGGATCAAACCTATGCCCTAGGATTTACACAGGACACTGAACCAAACTGCTGCAGACAAATAATCCTTCAGTGCTTTGAATTTACAGAGTGCTTTAAATATATATCGTTCTCTCCCCCCAAACTATTGCTAATCTATTAGCTCCTGATGGTTTCATGAAAGTCTAGAAAGGTATGAAGAGAGAAGCGTGACTAAATATGTTTTTCTTTATTTTTTCATTTTCTCCTTCCTCCCTCCTCTACCCCCTTCCTCCCTCCCTCCCTTCCTTTCTTCTTTATTTTCTTTATTATTCACAGAAAGAGAAACTAAAGGGGCAGAGATCTTTAAGTAAAATCTTTAGAGTTGAAATCTATTAGCTGCAAACCCAGTGTAATTGTTGCCATATAAGAATGTAGATGGAGACAGAAGAAAGTGTGTGAGGTGTGTGTGTGTGTGTGTGTGTGTGTGTGTTGGGTGAGGGGAGTAAAGCAGTTCACAGGTGTTTCTACTTCAGATCTTTCCCTGATTATCCAAACCACTGTATCTTGGAAGGCACCCTAGGAGTCATCTGGATCAACTTCCCACCACCGCATGGCACCACTCCTTGACCTGGCTTTCTCGTGATCATTTCACAGATGAGATGCTCATATCTCACAAGGCAGCATATCCTAGTTTGGATCGTTTGTGCTCTAAGAATGTATATTGGATTGAAATTTGCCTTCCTGTGACTTCTGTCTCATATGGGAATACATAGACAGGTGTAACCTTGCCTTGACAATCTCTAGTCTAGACATGTGATAACACCTATCATGACTTCACCAAGTTTTCTCCCCTCCAGCAATTTCTCTCTTTTATTTCCTACAGCTTTGCCTCTCTATGTTTATATTGCATTTTGCCCCTGTCCCTCTTAAGATGTACAGGGTACTGAGAGCCAGACTCCAGCCCAGAGAACAATGGGAAGTTACTTTCCCAGAGTTGAAAGCCATGTGTAAGGGGAGATTCAAAGAATCTCCAGGGGAAGAGGCTGGCAACGTTATCCTGATGCTGTCCCAAGGTAAGTTACCTACCTTTTGTCTACTTCTGTTTTTCCATCTATAAACTGATGATGCTAGGAATAAATGAAATAATGCTTGTGAGTAGTTTGGAACAGTGCCGGACACATAAGTCTATGTGTGAGCTGTCAGTACATTTATATTTTTGGCAGTCATGCCACATTTTAGCACATTCTGAACTTTTGATTAACTGAAGACCATGGCCGTTTATGTACAAACCACTAAAAATCAATATCCCTTCTCTCTTATATATGTATGTGTGTGTACAGTTTGTACGTGAGTGTATTTGGACCTACATGAAGGACTCCATCCCTGTTAAAATTCATCTGATTTATTTTAGTGTATCTTCCAGCTTAAGTTTTTTCAATCTTGATGGTGTCATCCTACATAGCAAGTCTCCCTTCCCATCTTTTTTTGTTCTCTGGGGGTTTGATAGGCATGCCTTTTGTGACTTCTACCTTATTATTGAAAAAAGGAAGCCAAATAAGACCGGAACAATTATGTCATCATCCAGCCTACACTTACTTATCTAGTCCATGATAGTATAAGCTATTTAATTTCATGTTTGTCCAAAATCAAGATATCCACCTTGCAAGGATTCTGTATTGACTTACCATTAAGTATTCATATATTAGCACAAGGGAAGGAGATTAGTTTGGCATGGCTTATTTATAAAGCACATTTTTGGTTTGCTCCTTCCTCAATTCTCCCAGCTATTAATAAATCACGTTAAATACATGTGGCATTGGCTATAATACGCACAGCTACTGTCATAATTTGGCTTATGGACTTGGCCAGAACATACAATTTCACTAGTTGAGGGCCAAATGCAAGTGTGTATTTCTGGTTTAGCAGAAACTAGTTATTATTAATCCAACTATGAGTTCTATTTTATAATTATAACCTGTGAAAATACCCTCCTTTTTCCTCAAAGTCCAGTTCTTCATAGAATATATCTATTTCTCTTTATAAATATATGATCCCCAACAAAGAAAAGAGAGAAAACCAAATGGAAAAGCATGTCCAGAGACTCCTACTTATTTCTTTGGAATGATCCAGGAAGTAAGTAACAGAAGGAGTAAAAGTCAGATTTCCTCTCTCCTCACCCAGTATTTTCTCCCCAGAGCAACCCTGCATTGCATTGGCCCTTGTCTCTCTCATCAGACCACCTTATCTGGTAGGATTTTGACCAGAACCTTCAGATAGGCTGGTTCACATGCGGCTTACATGTTTGAACTAACTCACCTCTGAGTCTTTTGAGGTTCATCTGTCACTAATTTGGAGTAATTGTTTTCACATTGTTGATCTCTGAGAACATAAAACGTATTTGCTAATAATAAAGGGGCTGTGATTTCATTAAAGATGTGTTACATTTCAAGGGGGAATACAATATTTTATGAAAAACAAAAGGAACCTTGTCATATTCTATTAAAGTAATCTCCTAACCTCCACTGAAATTGCCTGAGGACTTACATGGCTCCTAATTATACACAGTCTACCTTGGATTTTCACGTAATTTAAATGAATGGGTCTTGTACTGAACATCTCATTTTTAAATTACTCAATGTCTCTTATTTAAATTGTTCAAACTCAATGTTTTGACCTCCTTTTTCAAAGAGTCACCTAAGAGAATAGAAGATTCTGGAAAAAAAGAAAACCTATCTCTCAGAAAGTTATCAAATTACTCATTATTTTTTTAGACTTGACTAGTTCTACTTTACTAAAATACAGAAGGGATTTTGCCATAGAATGAAAGGAATGGATGGATAGGTTGAAGTCAAGGGTTGTATTTTCCTAAATGTTTCCCAGCAAGATTAGAAAATACGTATTACTGCTACCTTAAAATCTGATCAATAGGACTTGCCCACTGCTATCTATATTAAAAGGGAAGTAAACTGCCAGATTGTAAACACAGCTTGAGTTGCCTCCTTTCTGACGTTTGAATGAAACTTCAGTCCTCTTGGGATCTGAATTTAGTTTTGACAAAAGGCAGCTCTCTGTTCCAACAAGGGTTAAAAAGAAATCACCTCTTCATGTCTCCTTCTTAACCTAATTGTCCTTAAAGTGGTCATTTTAATGAACTCGGGTATAGATGTGAGGAAAAATTCTAAATCAGTGGGAATTTCTGAGTCTTTGGTTTGAGGTGGGCTTTGAATGTTTGGAGAATGTTTTCGGAGCTCAGTTGGACGGGGATGTGAGGAAGTGCAGAGTGGGAGTGCGAGAGGTGGGGAGTGTTCATTATTTCCTGGCTGTACCTAAAGCTGGGTGCAAAAAAAAAAAAACAAAACAAAGAGAGAGAGAGAGAAAGAAAATCATGCTTTTGGTCAACTTAAAACATATTGCTTTCATGTCATACTTCATTGTTATAGGTTCTGTTTGGTAAACCTTTCCTTACATTACCATGTGCATTTACCGTAGCGGGAATTCTCATTGAAGTGCACAGATACGGGTGAACAAAAACTGTCTGGTAAAGTGTTATGTATGAGCATGGGCCAAGGGTAAATAATAATGGTATTAATAACAAATATAAGAATAAAATGTAATAATAGTAAGTGGTATTTATTGAGGACTCACTCTGTGCCCAACAAGAGTAAGTCTTTTTACGTGTACCAACTACTTTCGCTCTCTCAACAAACCTATACATGGTAGGCACCACTATCCTCACTTTTCAGGCAAGGAAACTGAGGCACAAGGAGGTAAGGAAATTAATCAAGTTGCCTCAGCTTTAGGCCAGTGCTACTTACATAGTTTGCTTTTTCTGTTATGAGCTTAGATTTTTAGAAGCAACTGTCGCCAGTAACTCATAGGAGAGGCATCATCCACACTCCAAATGGACTAGACTGGAGTCCTGTTCTGCTCTGTTGTTTTCATGATGCCATATCAACTCCCAGTGACACTAATTAACAGTAATGTTTGGGGGAGGGACACTGGTGGGGAGTGAGAAGTAGCCCTGTCACTGTTAAGAACTAAGACAAAAGCAAAAACTTCTAGGATAGAGCTCTGAGAAATGAATAGGACTTGCATTTTGGTCACTCATTGATCCATTCAGCAAATAGTCATTGAGCATTGACCGTGTGCCTGGCACTCCATTGTCAGCTGTGGGGACACCGTAGTGATCCCAACACATAGGCTTTTCCTCTTCTGGAGATGACAGAGCCTCTTAAGCAAAGTTACTTTTCACGCACACTGTTTAGATATTCAGTTGTCTACAATTCTCTGCTTTCAAGGATCTTCCTTCTGTGTTTCAGCTACTTGTCTGGAACCTTCTCCATATAAACAAGTTTATTTTCTGAGGCACAGAAAGGGATTATACACACCCAGTCCATAGGATCAGGGGAAGGAAAAGCTTCTTCAGGTTATTTAAAACCTGCACAAAGATACACAAGCATGACTTATATAGTCCTGGGCTCAGGACCAAGAATGTGCTGATCACATCTACGACTACAAAACTGCATAAAGACCCACATTAAAACAGTAATAACAGAGAAATGAAAAAAAAAAAAAGTCTTGGAGACAGAGCAGAAAGGGTTCTTGAATTAAATTACTTTTATCTGGGCTCATTCACTTAAGGATGCAATCAACTCACTATTTCAGCAGCTTGGGACCTTAGAAATGCATTTCAAGATTAATTATAAAATGAATTCTTTAAAATGGAAAAATATACTACTTTCCTATTACTCTTAACAACAGTCTGGTTAATGAAGTCTTGAAGCAGTTTAGTGGTTTGACTGCCACCTACTGTTCATTTTTTGACACAACTCACATATGTAACTTGGCAGGAGGTAAGAAAAACGCCTTAGGCGAACCTATTTTTTTAAAGTATTTAACATATGGGCTGTAACATAATTATTTTAAAAATTTAAGAGATTGAAAAAATGTGATTGATTTCATTTCAAATTGCTACAGTTGTCTTAGTAGTTTATGACAGTTACATTGGTTAAAAATGCAAGTTCTGTGGCATTCTAAAAACATGTATATATGTATACACATGTATATACAGGACATTTCATTTAGTCCTGACAATTTTTATACTGGCAATTTACAAAAATTTCCACAAATATGTATTTGTCAACCTCAAAATATCATCTTATGAAGCTGGCCTCTGATCTTTAAAACGGAAAAAAGATCTTTATCATCATACTTCTATGCTTACACGGCTGGTGCAGACTTCAAAAATACAAGCACTTCTTCTACCTCAATAAGGAGCTCAAGTACTGTACATCTCTAGTTATTTCAGAATGCCCCAGGCTTTTGAGAGAAACCTGTTCAGTTAACACTGCCTTCCTGAGATTCTGTTAAATGCTTAGGACTCAGTAGGCAGGATGGGTCAGTGCATTTTTCTCTCTCCTACCTAAATTACTTATTGTAGAGTGAGAACTCATCTTCTGGATATGACAATGCTGTTTAGTGTCTAAATGTAGAATCTTGGTGGAAACTTTATAAACACATGATCCTCAGACATAGTCTTTGTGAGTCATTTTATTTTTAAAATTGTGCCTTTTCAAGTCTTGGTACTAAATTGTACATGTAAAGAAAAATTGCAAACTGTTTATGTGTTTTTCTTGAGGTATTACATACATGTATATGCTTTCGTGTTTTTAAGTGTGCTTGTAGATTGCTTCATTCACACTTAAATCTAGTTATATTTATTATTTTTTCATAGCGTAAGGGAAAAATCACCCAGAATATTTTGGCCTTATTAAAATGTACTTCCTGCTAAAGCTATGTTGCAGTTTTCCATATAAAATGGTGCCAACAGATTCTAACATTCTAGAAATCTTGTCAGCTAACATTTCTTTTCTCTACCAGGGACAGGTATGGAGTGGTGGTGGTTTCATTTGTTACGACAGTATTGGGGAAAGGCAACATAAATATCCTAATTTACTTTTTGCCATAATAGTATTTTTTTCTGATATATGAAATAGCCATCTTAGATTCAAAAATCACTATGAGGTCTGTGATTAGGCCTCTCCGTATAGAGTTTTACAGATAAATGCACATTGCTTGAAAATTTGTTCTTAATGGTGCCAGTAATCTAGATATAAAACAAAAGCTTTTCATGTGGCTTTATTTACAGTGGCACTATAGAATTTATAAAACTGGTATAAGATGATATTAAGCAACATGAGCAAATTTGATCAAATGCTGGTTTTTATAGCCTCTCCCCCGCAGCGATCCCACCCAATAACAGTAACACCAATCCAAAGCCAAAGAAAAATAGTTTTACCTAAAATATTGGCAAAGAAGCTGAAACAAATAAAATTAGGCTGACCTTTTAATAAATTTCTGGTCATTGATTTAAATTCACATTTTTCTTTCTCTGAGCAATGCTGACGAGTCCTGTTAGAATACAAGCATGTATAATAACTCGGACACAACCATTTTTATTTCTTTTGTGTGTCATTACTGAAAGATTGAAGCAAGCTTCACCTAAGTGTAGTGATGCAAAAATAATAGTACCCCAGCCAGGCTGCGCAAGAGCGAAGGCGAACAAGGGCTTCGTATTAAAGTGCCTTCTAGGTAGCTGACATGACGCATCTAGTCAGACGTAAATAATGACAGACGGAAACTATCATGAGGTCTGTGAAGCATCAACATACTGCTATCATTTTCTCTCTAACCTTGCCTTGCTAGCAGCTCTCAGCCTTATAGGCTGAGAGATCATTTAAAAAGCAAATCCTAATGACTCTGCCCACTGTAACAACAGTCAGCCAGATTGGCATCAATTTAGCTCAGTTTAGAAACTCAGGAGAACAGCCATTGTTGACTTGTGACACCCTAAACTCCAGTTGTTCTCCACATACTGACCCCCGCCCCCAAGGCTACCCCTTCCCCATGGCTATTTCCATGCCTTGCAAAAAGATTCTCCTCCCTGGTAGGAAAATGGCTCGTCTAGGTTATTTGCTTGGCACTCTGTCCCTAATTTCTTAGATTGCACTATTTTTCTGGACTAGCTCATTTGGTACAAAATGCTTTAAGCACCCCCTCCCTTTCTCCACGGGCCACACATTATTTAGTGTGTGTTATGTATGCACAGGGTAACAGTGGGTAAATAACATCCCAGTGCCCCTGTAGCTTAAGACTAACACGGTTATGGTTCAGATAAACATGCCTGTGCGTGGCTGCCATAAGCAATGTGGAAAGGCAGAACAATTTTGCAGATGCAGTCCCAGGAAGATAAAAAAAAAAAAAGCTGTCTTGTCCAGATTCAATAGGATCTATTCACCAAGAAATCTGTGATAAAGCAGTCGCAGGTTTTATTTGTTAAGACAGTGGTAACTTTGCAAGCCGGTGGGAACTGAGGCTGATGTACAATAGCATAATAGCATTATCACTTTGCAAATCAGCATGTGGCTCTGCTTGGGTGCAGCCAGAAGGGCACGGGGTTCTGAGAGCTCTAGCTGCCAACCTGAAAAGGCAAGATCAGACTGCCTGGCTGGGAGTGCAAATGTATGAGGATAAATTGCCATGAATCTTCTTCTGCTTGGTTAAAAACACATTGCATATGTGTGTTTTTACTGTTTTGTGAGAGGCTAGGAGATGAATGCATGGACCTGAGTCTGTGTGTGAGTATGTGAGTGTGCGTGAGTGTGTGTGAGTGCGGGGGAAGGGGGGGAAAGTGGGTAGGAAACAGAAAAGAATGGGGGACTCTCACAATAGCCCATCTGAATGGAGAGCTATTGATCTCACTTGATAACACTTTAATCTCCAACTAAACATCTCACTTACCTCGTGTAAAAGAGATGCCAAGTTGAAATAAATAATAAACACACAATATTTTAAGGACTTTTGAATTTTGCATGGTAATAAATATTAATGCGGCTTGTGACTCCCCAAGAAAATAGAAGGCACTTAATTCTGTTGTTGATATCAGGTACCGTGCAGGTTGATTTCCCAAGGCGCAAGTGAAAAATGCACTATTTGGACTTAAATTTAGATTTAATAAATAACTAATTTAGGATCTTGTTCTATATGCAAGGATATAATCACAAGGCATTCGTTTTTAAAAGGTTTCATTTATTCTTGTGAGCTTAATTATTGCAAGGAAACTGTGAGCAATTTGTTTTTTACCAGTGTCTGATTTCTGAGAATGGTTATTAAATATTAAATGGATGCATAATTCAGGCAATTAAGAAAGTAATCACACAAAGTAATGTAATGGAAGTTAATTATTACTGCATAAGCAAATAGTTCATTAATGCTAGTAGTTGCTATGGCGGCATTCTTAATACATGCAGAACTGAAGCATGACTCCTCTGTGTATTCAAGGAGCCGGTAGGAAGTTCGGTGCCACAGGGAGAGCGCCACTAATGAAAACCAGGAGCAAAGAAGGCCATATTGACCCCTGACTTGTCTAAATAAGGTGGGATCATCATTACTTAAGAGAGTTTTATCGAAACCACGACTACACTAGCTGCTTATAATTTTTTTTTTTTATGTTTGTAACACAAACCATGACTTAAATCAAGGAGAAACCAAAAGGAATTCAGCTTGTTAAAACAAAAATCACCAATCCTGCATCCCTTGTTGTTGTTGTTGTCTTAAATCAATTCTTGTTAAACAGCCAAAGTCATCATTACAGCTGGTAACAGACCTTATTTTGTCCTGCCGCTCAACCCCAGTTGAAAATCCTGACATCTCTTCGCTAACACTATCTCCCTAAAGCACCATGCTTTAGAAAGGCTATTTTATATTAATTCAACACACATGGGACCCGGCGCTCTCCAAACCTTGGGCTGCTGTGAGGGACCAAGGGGGCCGGGGCAGGCCAGGCGGGGGGGGGGGGGGGGGGGGGAGAGTGAACAATGGTGGGGATTCCGCACCGAGCCCCCAGGACCAAGCCAGACCAGCTCCTTATGGGTTTACTTTTTAACTACCCAGAACTGCCCAGGGCTCACTGCCTTGCGGCAGCAATGACACCACCTGCCCCGTCTCATCATGGAATGTCACACGGAGAAAGGCAAAGCTCTTCTACCCTTCTGATGTAGGCAGTAACTCACCATAATTATCCTTCGATCATCTGCTTGCCTACAAGCAATGCTACTACTAAGCTCTACGCACTACCTCTCAGGCTGGAGGCTGTGCTAGGTAGGCACAATGGGAGTCAAGAGACATTGGTCCTGTCAAGGGGATACTTCTAGCCACTCAAGGGCAGTGTCTTCTCTGTTCCTAGCACTTGGCTAGCCACCGAGGGAAATAGGGAAGATGTACAAGACAGACTCCATCTCTGTTCTAGGAAAGCAGCTACAGTCCCATTAGAACGGTGGTTCTTGTCATCTTTGGGGGGATCGTGGAGCTCCTGGGCCATTAGAACAGTGGTTCTTTTAACCTTTTTGGGGATCATAGAGCTCCCAGACATTTATGTTAAAATTTGCATTCAATTTGAAACGGTTCATGGTCTTCCTAATCCTACCCATGGATCTTAGATTTAAGACCTTCTGCTTTAGAGGAGACCGGTGTCTTCAAACAGATAGTGAACATTTAGGAGATAATCTGTTTGGCTTTCTGGCATATAGGCTATAAATACAGAAGAGCGGTTGGTGGGGTCTGAGGTAGTTTTGGGAAGGCTTTATGGAGCAAATGAATGAGCCTTGAGCTTGACATTGAAGAATGGCTGTTATTTTGAAGCCAAAGGCAGAGTACTTTGTGTAGAACAGCATGGGCAAAGGAAGAAAGGTAAGACTTCATTTTTTCATTAACACATTCATTCATCTAAACAATACTGAATTAGATAATCAGGGGAAATAAAGGTAAGACATGTTTCCCTGACCTCAAAGAGTTTACAGTCTAGAAGAAAGAATACAGCAAGCAAATAAATTATATTACAAGGGAAATGCAATGGTTCTGAGCCAAATCCAGAGAACTGTAGGAGAAGGGTGAATTCAGCCAGGGGCGTGTCAAAATGCTTAACGTAAGAGACATATTTCAGCAGGGCAATATAGCTAGGAAACTGTGCAAATATATGGGCAGATGTTAAGATCTCGCCTTTGGTTTGGACGTCCTACCTCAAAAAGAGAGAAGCAATCTAGGCAAAGTCCGGGAGGTGGGGAAGTATGTCATATGTTTGGAAAACGTGTTCAGCTTAAAGAAAGTGCAGGTTTTGAGTAGAGAAAATGTCAAAAGGCGAATGGGGCCAGGTCATGGATGCTCTTAACAGGTGGGTAAGGGAGTTTGAGGGTAAATCATGGAAAATCACAAATTTTTCCTTAATGTGGTGCTTTAGGGAGGGAAAGCCAGGTACAGCGCTCAGGCTGGGGTGGCCCAGCAACAGGGAGACCTCACAGGCTGCTGCCACAGTGCTAGAGGGCTCCACTGAGGAACTGTAACTGGTATATGTCTCAGGGAATTAACATGGTGAACGAGAGGGGGTGGGTGGTGAAAGGGGAGAAATGAGAATTTCTAATCCACACCTGCCTGCTGGGGCAGAGATGATACATGACTTTTGTTTGATGGAGATACCAGGTTTTACTCACCAGGAAGGAAGTAGGCGTGCCAATCAAGACAATGGACTTCTTTTTTTTTTTTGAAGATTTTATTCATTTATTTATTGAGAGGGGGAGGGAGGGGCAGAAGGAGAGGGAGAGAGAATCTCAAGCAGACTCCATGCTGAGCGCAGAGCCCAATGCAGGGATCGATCTCACAACCCTGAGATCATGACCTGAACGGAAATCAAGAGTCAGACGCTCAACGGAGTGAGCCACCCAGGCACCCCAAGACAATGGACTTCTATGGCATCTCTGCCATACTCTCTGAAGAAGCATTCTCAATGTGCTCCTTGCTGTAGAAGGACAGGGCATGCATACCAGAGGTACTATTTATTTCCCTATAACACATTTAAGTATCTCCTCACCCAGAGCGGTGTTTGCCACACAACACCTGGGGCATAAGTCTGGCTCATATCCATAAATCTTTGGCCTTTACACTAAACTGTTATTCTGCCAAGAGTCAAGGGTTTCCTTGAGTAGGGCTTGAAGCTTTCAGAGCATGGGCTTCTCCTCTCTCTGATTTAGGAATGAGCTGGTCTTTCAGTCCTTTTTAAATGGAATCTCCTACTTTACTTCATTTGACCTCCATAAATACAAAGAGTAAACCAGGAAAATATTATTTCTATTTTGCAGATGAGACTCAGAGAAGATAAATGCCTAGCTTAAGATAACATAGCTAATGAAAGATGAGCCCAGGCTTAAAACTTTCCACCTCAAGACAATATTGATGTTCAAGACAGCCCTGAGTGACTGTAGCAGGCGCCTCAATTTCCTCTACCCAGATCCAAAGAATTTCTTCCAAGCCCCTCAGTTCAAGTCTAATATTGATAGGCTACACTCAAATCCGTTTCAGGCAGAACACTGGAAACTTTGAGCTTTGTTTTGGGGACTACTTAATTCGCATTCAGCATTAGATCCATTCTTTATTCTTATGGAGATCTCTAACATGGCAAGCTTGTATTCCCACTCACATTCTCTGCTGAGGTGCTTTTCCTGCTCTGGGTGAGTCAATTGTTATGTCTGCATAGTTCCGCTACTTAGGAACAAGTCTCTCATCCCCTTCCAAGTCTCTGATGACTTTAAATGTCAGAACTTACCCAGTGATACAAAGTAGGCACTTAGTGTGTTCATCTGTATATCCGGTTCCACTGAAAGTCTCAAGGCCAGTGGTTTGTTAAGCTAACTCTAGAAGTTTCCAGAGAGTCCCAGAGGACTTCCAAATTTCAGCTGCTGCTTCCTCACTGACGAGATGAAATGTTATCAGGTTATAGAATTTTGCTCTCTTACTCTGCATGGTTACATCTGATGCCACAAAACTCTCCTTTAACGCATGCCAAATCAGCTGCTAACCAGTTTCTTTTCCTCCACATTTGAAATCTTCAAACCCTGGAAAAGCAAGCAGCCACAGCCTGGGCTGAAGATATGTGTGCTGGACACTAAGCTGTCGTAATGGGCCTTTCCAATGTCACTTTAAGGTTATGCTCAGTTCTCTTTTGGCAATTCTCATTGTGATGGGGGTGGCAGGGGAGGGGCAGTGTTGAAAGGAAAATCCCCATCTCATGGGAACTCGGGTCTGGCCTGCCCAGCTCTCATTAGACAGGGTCTAAGCTGCCAGAGAATGGCTCAGCTCTCACACCGGGGCTCTCATGTTAAACCCTCCGCATCACCACAGTGGGAGAAAAACACACCTTATGGGGACTAATGACTAATTCCCTACATCATGTCTAATGTGTCCCAGGGTGCCAACTTCAGCACACCTGCCTCCACTGCTGGTAAAGGTAATGAGAGTGCTTGTGAGTTACTGGCCACTGACAACATTTATAATATTCTTCAACCTAACATTATTGCACAGGTTACTGTGCACTGTTCATCAGGAATGGGTGAGTTCTGTCACCCTGGGAGCCCCAGTTGTATGGGTAGTTGGTTGGGGAAGTGGTTCAAAATCCTTTAAAAAATGAGGTGGATGCATTTGGAATGGTTCTAGGTGTCCCATGATACCCTGTTAAAGTTTGTTACTAATTACATCATCAAGAGGTAATTATAGCACTCTGAGGCCAGAGATTTTAAAATCATAACCATCCAGGAAATTTCGCCCATAAAAATGGTATGCTTTGGCTTGGATAACTGGGATGGTTGAGGGAGAGTGTGGGGGTGGCGTGGGATAAGGAGCTTGGAAATCCAGTTGGCTTGAGTTCAGTTAGCATTTAAACCTGTAGTTGTCAAGTGTGTGCTATTTAAGGTTGGAGTGCTGCTGCATTAGGGACACACTTTTCGATTTCAGAGACTTGAAAATTACCCAATTCACTCAGGATTGTATCTAGAGGAATTATTTTCTTCTTTCTTAAATCAATCTCTCTTCTTGGTGGGTTCTCAGAAAGCAGAGCTAACATTCAGTTTAAAGTGAGAAAAGAAATGCAAACTTCCTGAGGGCAGCATTTCAAGATAACGGAGATAGATTTTGATACCAAGTAGCCAAAGAGAAATACAATGCAGTGAGACACAAGTGTGCCTGGACTCCTTTCAGAAGAGCTCTTTAGGCTTAGTCTTCTAGTACTATCTCTCTCCTCCTTTGCATTTCTGCCATGAGTGAACCAGAATGAAGAGCTTACTGCCCCTTTCCTGAGAGGCACTTTGGTGGACTGGTTAGGAATAGAGATGAGACAGAATCCCTTCATTTGCTTTCTGGCTCCTCCAGGGTAATCGTGTGTATTACTTAGGGTAGCACAAGTTGCTATCTCAAAGAACCCCCCCCAATTATCAGTGCCTTGACACAATGCAAGCTTATTTCTCACCCATGTAACAATCCAATGCTGGTGTTTCTGGTGAGCAATCCTCCATACTGTGATTTAGAGATGAGGCACCTGCATCTTATTGTTCTTGCATCTCCTGGAACCTCAGTATCTTCTACATCCAACCAACCAACATGTAAGTAGGGAGTGTGGAAAAAGTACAGCCAGTAATTGACAGGCAGGATGCGCATCTCTTTCTCTGCTTTCTATTGGTGAGGAGTAGTCACATGGTGCTTCAGGATGCAAGGAAAGCTGGGAAGCATAGTCCCTGCCTGGGCAACGTGATTCTATGGGAGGGGGAAGCACAAATGTTGGTGAAAAGTTAGCTATTCTTGCCACACTTGGGCAAGGTACTTCAACACTCCGTACCTGAGGTCAGTTCCCTCATCTATAATACAGAGACAATAGCAGGATTTACTCTCTAGAAGTTGATAGATGGATTAAAGTAGATAACATGTATAAAATGTTTGGCATACAGAAGGTACTTAATAAAAGTTAGTTATCATTTCAACAATTGTTATTGTTGTTAACTTTTCCTTGAGTTACTTTATTACCACCCAAGAGAGATATTCATAATTAATATCTCACATTACTCTAATTAAAATAGCTAGCCAAGCAATATGTGATAAGGCTTATGTTTATTTTCTGAAAAAGGAGAATCTATTTGATGGGGTGTAAAACCACCCAGTGTGAGTGTCAAACAGTCCCTAAAGGATGTGAAGCCTGCCTATAAAATCATGGCCCCTGCTCTACTCTGGCTATATGTTCTATACACAGACAGAGGGAAAAGTTCGCATTTCTCAAAGGGGATGACAGAACAGTTCATCATTTCATTGTCTCCAGGTTATTTTTCAGTATTTATTTCCATACCATTTCCATTAGAAATTACAGGAAGCTTTTGTCTTTGAATCGATATCTATGTGCACTTAAAAGACTCAAAAAGGGCATTTTTCAGTCCTTGGTGTGATTCCGTTCTGTTTCAATAAAACTGTTTCATGAATAACAACGAATTCAGTAAGGTCAGTTTTTCTGGTTGCTAAATTCCTCCTTTAAAGTGCAGAAAAATTCCATGCTCACCAACAAGAATCCTGGGAAAGTAAAAATAAATTAATGAAGATAATCAAGACACAATATTATACATGGGGGAGCCATGGTTCTAATTAGATTCTCCAAAGGGTAGCTTACTTTTATGCAATTCCGTAAGCCAAACCCAGCCAGACCCAATCACACCAAATCTGACCCAATGCAACCCAGCTTGGTTAGAAAGCTAGAAGTCAGGACAGTATAGCAGAGTTTTTAAGCACAGGGGCTCTGTTAGCAGAATGCCTGGGTTGGACTCTTGGCTTCACCCTTAAGTATACTGGTACAACATTTGGCAAGTTATTTAACCTTTTGAAATCTTGGTTTTCTCCTCTCTAAGTTGGGGTGAAGAGAATGCCTGCTTTATATACTTAATCGAGATAATTGATGTGATGGACTTAGCCCAGGGCTTGCTGTGTAAGACTAACAGCAAGGACTTATGTTCTCCGCCTGAAGAGATTTCTCTGAATTTTCTCATTTAATCTGCGTAATAACTCCATGGCAATAGATAATATAATTACTCCTGCTGAAAGGGTGAGGAAACTGAGGGCAGAGGGGTTGAGTAATCTCCCTAAGATCACACAGCTAGTTCAATGGTAAAGTCAAAATTCAAATCCATGCCCACTGGTTCCATAGCGCATGCCCTTAACTGCTGTATCATGCCACCTCTTCATAAAGGCTCAGAAATGTTATCCATTACTTACATTTTTATTAAAGGCAGAAGTTAAGAATTTAGTTCAGGAATATTTGATAACATAGTTCTTGAATTGAGGATATTCCAGAATAATAGCCTGGAAAGACTTTGTTCATCAATATTAAGTTTGCAAATGAATGAATAAATGAATGAGTGAATAAATGTGCGGATGAAAACAAATCTTCCATTATCTGAAGCCAGGGATGTGTCTTGGAACCATACTCTGAAAATGAGTATTGGTTGGAAGACATAGCCATTGTACTGTCATGGTGTCACATGGAGCACGAAATGACAGTTCCAATGTACTAGATGCATCTGAGTCATGGAACCTCCCCGCCGGGTCGCCGACTTCAATGGAGGGAGGCTGCCACCCTTGAGAAGCGCTCAGTGTGATGGTTCTGTGCCGGTAATGTGCATGCAAAGGTGGTTTGCCAGAATGCAGTGCTGGCCCATGTAAAATACATTTATGTCTGACTTCCTAAAGCCACATTTGATGTTCCATTAGCAGTGTGTAGGAGGCCCGAGTGTCCTCTGCATTACGCTAATTGTTTAAACATGACAGGTTATTACTTCAGTCAGAGGGGTAATGTAGATCGGGGGAAAAAAAGTAGGGCACAAACACAATTTTCTAGTTTTTGAGAAGCAATTATAAATAGATGAGAGGCCATGAAAATATTACACGTGGGATGGCTTATCAGTGGGACGGAAAAGGCAGCTGGAGCCAGTGCAGCCAAGAGCAGGAGTGGTTCAAAGCTGACAAGTCTACAGTGATGATTTAAAAATAGCAATGGTAATTCTGCAGCAAAACAGAACAATGAAACCAAGAGTCACCGTGCTCAAAAAAGACATTGGCCCCACACAATGCTCTTTCATTGGGTAAGCTATTTTCATAGCAAACCCAAATTTCAAAATGTCAGCCTGATAAATAGGGGAGATCTGAGAGGATAAAGTCAAGGTGTTTTGTTTGAATACTTAAAGAATAAAAGAAACTCTTGTTTCTAAGAATCTTTTAGAGCTTTAAGGAAAGAGGATGTTGGGCTTTGAAACGAGATCAAGTTACGTCTTGTCTGGATGCTGTTTTAATATATACAAACATTAAGTAGGTTGGATCATATTATGAGGCTCATTTTTTTTTCTCTATAATAGAATGAATATTGGTTACAATTCAGTAACCATACAGAGCTATAAAAGTTTAGAATATAATGTCTTACTCGAATTTCCATTTCCTTCTGAATGTGTTGTCTCAGTGTGGTAAGATTCGATAAGCTCTACTAGCATCTCGTGTCGTATCATAAATACCATCCTTGTCTGGTGGCTATGAGCATAGACTTTAGAGTTACACAGTCTTAAGTTCGAAAACCATCTCTCTATCTTGGCTGGGAGAACTTGGACAACATTTAGTATATCTAAATTTTCCTTTTCTTAATTCTAAAATGGAGGTAAATAGCATCTACTATATAGGGTGATTCTGAGGTCTAAAATAATGAATGCAAGGCACATAGTATGAGCTAAACAGATAGCTGTCATTGTGGTTCCTTGCACTACTACTGCCTGCAATCTTGGGCAAGCTACGGGATATTTGGCAAGTCTCTTGATCCATTTGGCTCTTGAATCTTTCCAGGGACCAGGCTAGGTAGCTCTGAGGTCGCTTTGACATTCTTCATAGAAATCTCTGCATACTTCCAATCCGAGGTCTAAAAAGGCTTTCCACGAACACTGTGTTTCTTGGGAATCAGGAATTTTCATCCCAATTGTCCCTCCTGCTAAGTGAAGACCTTCTTAAAGCTGAACTCCGTATCTGAGATTAGAAACGAAATCATAACTGATTTCAGGAGCCAGACATACTGGAACAGGTGGTAAGAGCAGTTTAACTCCATATACCCGCTCGGTCGCAGGGGTACATTCTTCTTTACTAATCATTTAAAACTGAAGGAAAGATATTTCAGTTACTGGCTTGTCCTGCTCTAAACCCCCAGTTGGAAACAGACTTAGAATTCAACAGGACCCAGAGAGGAGCAGAGTGCAGTCCTATCCCAGTCTCCTCAGCTTTGTTATTTGCTCTGTGATGGGAGAGAGAAAAGCCCTCCATAAAGTTCCAAGTGAATTAGAAAGTGAAGCAGCTGCAAGAGTCCAGGGCTGACTTCAGACTATGCTCTGACATTGATTATGCCTGCCTTTGCTATTGAATGCCATTCCAATCAATGGGATTACAACATGGAGTTTAAGGAAGCACTGAGAGAAAAAGATACACAGAAGTGCAAAGAAAGTAGTAAAAGGAAATGCTCAAGAAAGGCTAAACTAGCTTGGCATTTGGGTTGAAGGGCCAGGGTGGAATCCCTATCAAGGAGGGTAACAGGAGTGCCCAGCCATCCTCCTGCCAAATCCTGCAGCTGCCACAGAAAATCCAAGATCAGTTTTTCATTGTTCATCTTCCTGTCCTCATTTACATTGAGATAATATTAATTAGATTTGGAAATTGTTTTGGATTATTTCCAAAAATAAATTTGGGAATTTTGTTTTAAGGATCCTTGAGACAGAATTCATGAAGAAATGGAAGGTAATTCAGCACTCATTCGTGATAATAACAATGTATTACTTTTATATGCTACTTAACATTTTATAATGCATTTCTATGTATTTTATTTCCCTTGGCCCTTACAGATACGCAATGATACTGTTATCTCCTCTCTCAGTTGCATGTATTAGGCTGCAAGTAACAGAAAACTCCACCAAAATGTCTTTAACAATAAATAAATGCAATCTCTTAGTTCAGCTCTGTGGGCAGATTTCAGGGTTTGTTAAGTCAGTGACTCAACCTTGTCATCAAGACTCCCAGTTATTTCTATCAAACTGCTGTCATTGGTGTTGCTTCCAACCCCAGACTGGTGGGAAGATGGCAGCGGTAGTTCCAAGCCTCCCAGCAAAGCCCAGATATTTACAGAGAAAGATGAAAGATCATTTCTTCCCCCATGGCTCTTTCCTTGGAGCAAGAATTTTCTTCCAAAAGACTTCCTACAGACTTCCCTTCATGCCTCACTGGCCAGAGTTGCATCACATGCACTTCTTGAACCCATCCTTAGTAAGAGGAATGGGAGTACTTCTAGAACAACCCGGCCTATTCCTGGGGCTAGGGATGGAGTCATGGGTGCCCTGATGTCCATGGCTGCATGGAGACTGGTGGAGGACACAGAACAGAATAGGGTTTATGTACAAAGGAAGAAGTGGGGAATGGTCCCAGGTATACAACTCATAGTGTCTGCTCCATCCAATGTACATGTAAAAGAAAATTGAGACTCAGACTGGTGAAAGGATTGCCTAAGGAGTAGCAGAGCCATGGTTGATAAAAGCTGTGCTTGTTTATAAAGCATATTCACAGAACAGAGAACTTCTGCTGGAAGACACTATAAAGGTTATCAAGTCCTCTACCTACTCTAGTATTTTGAGAGTACGGGCTTTGGTTTCACTTGCTCCTCAGCCACAAGAGCTTCCTGCTGCATCCTCTTGAATTGAATTTAACCCCCAAATCTGTTGATCTTCCCTTTGAAGGGTGACGAGGGCCCATCCCACAAAAATTTTGTGTGGTAGGAGAGCAGGCCAGGAGGGCTCCCGTCACTGAAGTCCCTCCTGCTCCTGAGCAAGAAGAATGTAAGAGTGACAGGCACGGGACAGGAGCTTGCTTCTAGCTGAGTGTTCCCCGGGAGAACTGGGGGTGGGGATGGGCAGCCCTTCGTAATTTTGAGCATCCTTCCCATCCACCAATGGACACCTTCAGATGCCCCTGGGTCCTTCTCTCTCTCCTAGTTCCTACAGTCCTCTCTGTCTGTCATGGCACTGCCTGGCTCACGTTGTGCTTCTTTTTCCTGCTATCATTAAGTCCAGGCATTCGTTTCTATCTGGATTTACCTTGATAAACCTAGAGCAGAAGCTGGGACTTGTTTTCGGGTTCTGCAAGTAGAAGGAGATCAAAAACAGGGGCATTGTCTGTGCTAGCCTCAGAGTGAAGCAGCTTCAAGACAGCAAACCTTTCTCCTACAAATATTGCTTGAGCACACAGAGCATCATTCTTGTGTGTTAGTATGCTGGCTGAGTCTTTGTCTCTTTGCTGAACCTCATCAAATATTCTTAGGATTTTCTACCTTTTAGCATAATTGTAGAACATCTTAATGCTAAAAGAGCCACTTTCCCCCACCTCATCAAAGATATGTTTATTCAGACATGGCAGGGGCAGGGGTGGGTATGCTCCTTATCACTGGGCCTGCCTGACACTGTCAGGGCTGTTGGCCACACCATCCCTGGATGGGCCACCAATCATCTATCCCTTTGTCTTTGGGTCTCTGTCCACACGAGTGGCTGTTTGGCTAGTTCTGAGTAGCATCCTTTCCTTGGCGTGTGTTTGTGTGGAGAGCTTAGAGCTTGAGGAGGGTGAGAAAGGGGGACATTCCTGCTTTAGTTTTTGGAGAAGGGGGTGCTCTGCTCCCACCAAGATATTTAAAGTAGAATTTAAATGTTGCAGATTCAAATGTTGGGTAGCCAACAAATGACCAGAGTCTATGATCCTGGGGCGTGAATGGCCTGGGTTTCTAGAGTGAAAGAAAGGCTTGGACCCAGCCAGAATAGAACAATCAACTTCAAGAACACCTACTAGCTAACAGAGCCAATCAAACAATCAAATGTTTCTTAGGACCAATATGGCAGTGCTTCTCAAACTTCTGGGTGTGTCACATTAGAAACACTTAGTAAAAATACGCTTTTCTGAACCCCACCTTGACATACTGAATGAGACACCTCTGGGAGTAGGGACCAGGAATCTGCATTTTTCAGAAACCTTTCCAGGTAATTATAATGCATTTGGTCCATAGAGCTCCTCTGGGAAATAGTGCTATGTGAGGCCTGGGAGAAGTGACTGGCATATCATTAAAAATAGCTTAATTTAGGGGCACCTGGGTGGCTCAGTTAAGCATCCGACTCTTGATCTCAGCTCAGGTCTTGATCTCAGGGTTGTGAGTTTAAGCCCCACGTGGGACTCCACACTCCACTAAAAAAAAAAAAAAAAAAAAAGCTAAATTTAAGTAGAGCTTTCTGTATTGAGCACTTTATCCACATTATCTCATTTCGATCTTGCAATAGCCCTAGCTGGTAGTACTATTTTACCGATTTTACTGATAAGCATAGAGATGTCAAGTAATTTGCCTAAAGTCACAAAGCTGGTAAGTAGTGGGTACAGGATTTGCACCCCACACTGACTCCAAGCCCATGCTCATGAGCCTGAGCAGAAGGTTCCCTGTTAAGGACACAGAATCTAAATACTGAAGTTTGCAGCCATGGGTCTTACTGAGGTTTGTGGGTCCTGGGGACTGGTCCCATGGAGAATACAGAGAGACAAAGGTGATTACCACACCCAAAGAGCACAGGAAGCTTGAAGCTGGAAACACAAAATTAATCACAATGGCTAATATGTTCTATTTTAATGTCTTTTAACATTCTAAAATTTGGTTCACTAATCTTGAAATCAGATGTGAGAGAGAGAGAGAGAGAGAGGATTGATTTTCTATGACATTAGCTAAAACTGTATTGTTTTGATTTATTTTTGTGGGAGTAAAATTAGCTAGATTCTAGAACCCACCTCAGGTTCAACTAATAGCAATCCTCAGACAACTGGATTTATTCTCCCTGCTTTTATCTGGAAAAAAAAAAAAGACAAATGATAAAGTGATAACCAGAGAGAATTTTGATTTTGAAAATATCATCTTCTAGGGCATGTTCTTCAGACCAGTGCACATTGAATCCAATATCCTATATGTTCTTTATTTGTGTCCAAAATATCACCCAGTGAGACCTGACATTTGGAAAGATGACCCTGTGGCCCTGCAAATCCCGACTCATAGAACAAATGTGTGTGCACCGTGCTGAACTTGTCAAGGAATGAGGATAGTTTGAAACACAAAGGTTTCATTTCAGTTGACCAGATTAGTCAATTAACCAGAGAGTCCCGTTCACTGGACATACGGTACTTTCGCCACCACTGCTGAATATCATGGCTTCTGTATCTGTGTGGAAGGGTGATAGTGGGTGTGGGGGAGGGATTCCTAGTAGGGAGGGGGAGACGTCAGCCTCTGTAGTACATACACTTTTGAAAAGAAAGGAGTAGCCAAGTGTTCTGTATGTAACAAAAGATATCAGTCACCTTGATGAGTTTGGATTCAACATATAAAAAATAGGAGAGTTTCAGAAAAATAAGAGTAGCTTCCTGCCAGTGGGAGTGGCGGGTCCCGTTGGGAGGCAGAGAGATGTACAAAAGTCTTTTTGTACCCATGATCCTTTGATCCTTTATTTTTATAGGAGATAAGGTGGTAATTTTTCTACTGACCCACGGAAAGATTCCTAAGAGAAGAGCAGAAACCACCCAGGATTATAGTAAATTTATAAAGCTGGCAGAAAGCATATATAAAGGTGATTTCTTTCACTTCATTTTATATATCACTTTCTATTAAAGAGAACACTAACAAACAACATTATCTTTTCCTTTTTATCCCACATTCTTAAGAAATGTGAAGAAGACATATTGTGACTATCGTCGGGAGGCAGAGGGGAATCTAGCCGGCCTGCTAGGCTCCCATGGCAGACAGGTGTCAGAGGA
The DNA here is from genome assembly GCF_002201575.2 of Neomonachus schauinslandi. Classification (NCBI taxonomy): domain Eukaryota; kingdom Metazoa; phylum Chordata; class Mammalia; order Carnivora; family Phocidae; genus Neomonachus; species Neomonachus schauinslandi. The sequence continues at coordinate 136,652,929 of NC_058405.1, read as the reverse complement.
GGGACTTAGGGGTCCTTTGCTGCCCTCCGCCCATATCCTCTCCACTAACTAGCGCTACCTTTTACTAATCATCTGTCATTAGCCATGTGGCCTCTAACTATTTTCTGCTGGAAGTCCCATCCTAACCCCATCTCTGCTATAAATAGCCTCTTGGTCAGGGGGAAAAAAAAAATGATCTTGAAAATGCCATTTCTGGGACGCCTGGGTGGCTCAGTCGTTAAGCATCTGCCTTCAGCTCAGGTCGTGATCCCGGGGTCCTGGGATAGAGTCCCGCATTGGGCTCCCTGCTTGGCGGGGAGTCTTCTTCTCCCTCTGCCTCTGTTGCTTGTGCTCTCTCTCTGTCAAATAAAATCTTTAAAAAAAAAAAAAAGAAAAAGAAAAATGCCATTTCTTGTAAGAAGACTTGTAAAAACAAGTCATTTCACTGGAGAAGTGAACTTCTCTCTTGAAGGAGGAGAAATCAGAAAGACCGGCAACCCTGGAATTTTCACACAGGTTTCTCATGTGGGGGGAGGGTCTATGCACCTGTCCTCCACTGTAAGGCAAGTGGCTCCAAACATCCATTGGATTTCCCCCGTCTGTCTCAGTGGGAGTTTTGGAGGCATGGGAGAGAAAGAGACTTAGTGACCTTTAAAGCAGTGAATCCATTTGTAGCATCTACCGTCGACTCTGCAGTTGCTTCAATATTTCAGTGGAGGTTTTTAATAGAAAGGAGGTTCAGGAGCCGCACGTCTTATTTCTACTTGACCACTGGGGATTACCATATTTGACCATGTGGGAGGTATTATAAATGTTCTTTCATGTCACTTCACTACATGGCCAGCAAATCCTAGAATTTGTTCTGAGGAGGGCAGAAAATGGTACCAGTGTAGAAGCCAGTGAAAAAATTAGTTTTCTGTGGAGTTAAAAAGACAAGTGAGTTGGTGGACTCGTGGCCTCTACAGCATACAAGGCTGGCTTTCATTTGAGAAGGGACGGATTCGAGGCAGTGTTGGGATACAGGTGGTTCGTGTCCTCTTGGCTGGGCTAAAAGTTGTTCCATTCCCATTTTGGACAATTCTGAAAACAAAAACAAAAACATTTTCCTGTGAAGGCTATGTTTCATGTTCTGGTTTCAGTGAAATGACACAGAGGGTTTCTGTGAGGTTGACAAGTGCAAATGGGGGAGCGAGCCTGCATGCCTCTGGTGACCCCTGGAGAAGGGCCCCTGGCTGACTGCAGAAGGGGTAGCCATTGCTTTTGAATAATTGCAAAGATAACGTCAGGAAAAAAAACAAAAAAACCTTGAGAAATAACTAGAACCCAGGGTGGTGGGATGTTGTAGTCATCCAGGGGAGACATGGCCAGAGCCTGACCCAAAGAATGGCGATGAAGGGGCACGGGAGAAAGAGAACAGAAGGTATGGCTGGCAGTATTCAGAAAGAGGAGAGACGCTGAGTGAAAGGGATAGAAGAGGTCACATTAATGCTGGGATTTTTATTTTTTTATTTGAGAGCCCACAGCCAGGCGGCATGGCTCTACGTGATGGGTAAACGAAGATGACTCTGGTGTTTGTGGGCAATTATTGTTCTCTTCGAGCCAGTCTTGAAAACAAAATGGTACATTCACATGAACCAACGAGGACAAGAAGGGTCCAGACAGATCTATGTGTCACCTATGTTTTTTCCTAGAGTTGCTTGTTCTTACAGAGTGGCTTATTTATGGGATGCCTGGACGGGGATATACAACCATACCTCGGCACAGAGTCAAGTAGTGTAGCATATTTTGAAAATGTTCCCCAAAGGATTTAGCAAAGCCACAAAAAAAAGTAGTGAAATGGGAATAACCGAAGTATACCAATCAACCAAGATGTTATTAATGTGTTGAGCCAGTGAACAATTATATTAGAAGCAAAGAAAGACCTCAGTGCATAAATGTCTTCGGAAAATGATATTATTTTGAATTCAGGCTATAAAAAAAAAAATCCCAGGTGACTTTTACTTGCCTGACAGGGAAGAGAATATTCTTCAACTTTGTTCACCCATTATAAAGGGTACTAACTTTACATAATAAAAAATTAAGTACATGAAAGTTCCGGCATATTTCTTAGCATAAAGTTAGTACTTTATAAACGTGAATGAGTTGCATCTAAAATTAAGTGAGATTCCCACACAGTTTGAGTTTTATTGCTAAGCTATTTTATCCTTTCAGTTAAATTAATATAATATATATTCCCTTATAACTACCTGCCTCCCTCTTCTACGTCTCTGAAAAGAATCATCTAGCTTTTGTTCCTATTTCCCTGTTTTCTTGCCATCACTAGGCTTTGCCCACCTACTCTTCACTCAAACTCATCTGGAAGGAGTTACCAATTGCCAACTTCAATGGCATTTTCCTTTCTCGTTTTACCAGACCTTGCTGGAATATTTGACACCATTTTTTCGCTCCTACATCTGCATTCACCTTTGGCTTCCTGGACATTTCTCTCTCCTGATTCTCTGCACCCCCCCAACCCCACCCCAATCTCTCTGAATTAATCTGTCTTGGTTTCCTCTGAAAATTCCACTTCCTTTCTCTAGGCCTTAAATGCTGTAGTTCCTTACAGGCCTATCCCTCTACCCTCCATCCAGCTCTCCTGCCCCTATTTGTGCTATTTTTTTGGTATAAAAACACATCGATGGCTTCAGCTACCACCTGTAAGCCTGTGACACCAGATCTGCAGAGGCAGCTGAGGTCTCCCTTGGGGTCCAGAGAAACAGTGCCAACTCCCTGGAAACCTCCCCTGGGATACCATGGATAGTTCAACATTACCATGGCTGGAACTGAACTCATTTTGACCCTCTACCCCGTAAGTTTCCTCTTTTATTCCCTATCTTGGTGAATGATAGTCCCACCCTCCCAGTAGTCAAAACCATAAATCTGAAACTTCTCCTTAACTCCTTTCTCATGCTCAAATGACACCATGTCAGTCCTCAGGCTCAGTGTTGTCTTTTCCACTCCTACTGCTATTATTTGAGTTCGAACTCTTTTTGCAGTTCCTCTCATTCTTCTTGCTGCCAGTCTTGCCATTCATTCATTCATCCTTTCATTCATTCACAACACAATTATGAAGTGTTTGCTACCATCCAGGCATTGTGCTGGAAATGCGGTCCATTAGGTGAGCACAGCAAACCTGGTCTCTCCTCATGGAGACCGCACAAGGGCCCACACCCAGGTAGGATCATCCTATTCCCGTTCAGTGTCCTTCAGCAGACTCTCAAGATTCAGGGCTGTGTCTGTCTTTGTTAGTGTGGTTTGGAATGGCTTATGTGAGGTACTGCTCATCGCCTCCCCAGGGGAACCTTGACTTCTGCTGGACAAAGAGCCACCCAGAATGCAAGTCATCATCTTCCAGACTCCCATGCAGCCAGGGTCCCTCATGAAGCTGAAAATTGTGGAGCCTTACATCAGTGTTGGTCTACACAGCACCTCATCTTTTGGTGAAAGAGAATTTATCCTTTATCTTGATTAAGCCACTATTATTTTGGGATTTTATATTATATGCAGTTGAACTTAATCTGACTAATGAGACTTATAAAGATACTTACAGCATGAGCCTTTCTTACCTCTCCAGAGTTATTTTATTCCCCACATAAGTACTGGAGCCCTACCAGCTCCTGCTTGTGCTCTCACGCTCTCTCTCTCTCTCTCTCTCTCACACACACACACCTTCATGCCTTTGTCTCTGCTGCTCCTTCTGCCCACAGCACTCTCCCCCCTTACCTTCACCCCTTTCTTGGTCTAATTCTTACTGCCTTGGTTCAAACCTCACTCCTACAAGGAATAATCCTTCATTACCCCTTTCCAGCTCGATTTAAGTGCCTCTCTTAAGTGCTTCCTATGCATTCTGTGCTTAAAGTCCTTTTAATCTCATGCCCAATATATTTCTTGTTTCCTTGTCTGAGTTCTTTACTAGCCTGTGAGCTCCCTGAGGGCGGGTAGGTGCAAATGAATAGCTTGCACTCTAATTTCTCCTGCCCCTCTGCCAACTTCATGTCAATCTCAATGGAAGAAGAAGTTTGAACTAACAAGGTTTAATGATTTGACCAAGGAAGATTTAGAACCATTTGCCTGTCCTTCTTCCCCCTGTTGTGTGCACGTGTGTGGAGGGTGGGGTGACCTCATCTGAATGGGAGAAACTTGCTGAAGTGTAACCTTTCCCTTCAAGAGGAGGGAAAGTGAGTACAGCAGTTTCCTACATACTCTTATAGGTCTTCTTACAATAGGCTACCAACCTAGGAACATGCTCTGCACATGGTTAGTGTTCATTTGGAAATCTCTTCCATACCCAGGGGTTAGACTGAGCCGTCTGAAATCCAAGGCTCACCTCACCACTTGCCAGACTCGACCAGATCCACTTCCTCACTGACGATATCCAGCCTCCTCAGTGGGGCACAGGACCCTTTTCTCTTTCTTTGGCTTCTTCTCTTACCACTATTTTACCTTTTCCTTTGCACACTGAAGTGCCTGTCCTTTGCAGACAGCCCATATGGTTTCTCTCCTCCAAACCTTTGCTCCAGCTATTTCCTCTGCCTGGATTGTCCCCCCTTCCTTCTAAAAATGCTAACTCTACCCATTGGTTAAGACCTTAAACCTTGAGCCAGGAATCTTCCTTCCCTGGGAACTCCTCCCTGGGACCTCATTGTCTGGGTTAGATGTGGCCCCTCTATGCTCCCCCTGTACCCAGCTCATTCATTTTCCTTCTTCAGCATTTAATAACTCATCTCTGGTGTGTCAGCCCCTCCGAAGGTAGGAACTGAATCTTGTTAATCTTTGAATCTTCACAAGCCTGGCACGTGGCAGGTGTTCAACTTCCATTGCATTAATATATAAGCAAAATATTTAATAAAAATGCTCTCAGAACCAGGCAAATGACCTTACAGCACAAATTTTCCTTGATTTGCTCTGACAAGCCATCAGTCTGCCCCTTTGCACATTTCCACTCCCTGGAAGGGATGAATGGTTTAATCAGCTCAGATAAGAGTTTGAAGTTGTATCTTAGGAAGCAGCCCAATTGTTGGAGGAGGAGGTGGGACTGACTGTAAACCCCTTCATTTAAACAGTGGGCTTCTTTTAATAACTGAACATATCCCCTCCCACACATACACGCCAGTTCTGAACATGGCCACAGCTCCCTGTCATGCCACATCACACTGCAGGGGGACTTGGGGTGCTCACTTCAGCTCCAGAGAGCTATCATTCACCTGGAGAATAACCTGACATCCCGTGAACTCCTCCACCTGGCAAACTGGGGCACCCCAGGGGGCAACTTTGGGGCTGCTTGGTGGATGTGTGCATCTGGATCTTGGTGTCCATGTGTGTCTGAGACACTTGGCTGTCATCCTTCCAGACTGGTTCCCCTCCTTGCAGTTGGAAAAGGTGCCAGAGATTCATGTACGTGGAGGCCCAGTTGGTGCTGACAAAAGGTTACTTAGAGCCTGTGTGATGTTAGGTAAGTTACTTAATCTCTCTGTGCCTTAGACTTCTCATGACAGGTTTGATAATGCCTATGGCATAGGCTTATTGGGCAGACTAAATTAGATGAATTATGTAAAGAGTCTTGCAGACGCAAGGTCCCTAGTAAGTGCTTAATAAATGTCAGCTGCCATTATTACTACTGTTAAATGTCTTCTGGTCTGTGGTGCCTACATAGAACCAATCTTGAGAATGCAGAGAGAAAAAGGTCCTGGAGAGAAAGTTAAATGAAAATGTAAGCCATAGTCTTTGTTGGGATTCAGAATCATTTCATTGAGGAAGAGTACGTCTCGTGTCATTTAATGATCTAAGCAGTAAGAAGGAAAACAAAAACCAGAATTGGTGTGAAAATTTTGAATCTGACTGTTTTCATGTTATACAATTATTCTGTTGTCTTCTTCTCTCCCCTTTTTATGTTGTCACTGAATTCCCTGTGCAAAAGTCACCTCTTAGGTCCCTTACGTTGATTTGGCTCAATTATCTTTTGGAGCAGCTCTGACCTGCCAATTTATGGGAAGTGGCAATAGCTTTCTTCCTTCCCCAGAGGATCTCAGCCCTCTTTTCACCGAGGAGGTTCTGACAGAAAGTAGTCCTTGCTGGTTTTAAATACTAACCTCCCTTGCCTACTTTACAAGATGTGGTTGGCATCATCTATCCCGTCAGGTGACTATGTTTTCTACCGAGAAAGCTTGAGATGAAGCAAAGGGCAAGAGACAGGCAAAGCCAGGAACACCCTAAGTCCAAAGGAGCCTTGACAGGAGGGAACCCCAGGGCCCAAGGTGTAGATAAGTAAACCATTGCACCAGCTTTGCTTTTGCACCCAGTTGGGTTTTGCCTATTTCCTTAAGCCTTCTGTTTGCCATTCCCTTCACCAGTTTCTTTTTCTCTACTGGTCCTTCAATGCTCATGTTCTTCAAGGCTCTGTCCATGGGCCTGGGTTCTCACTCTTCAGTTTCCCTGGAAGATCTCAGCCATCCCAGAGCAACAGGAACCAGATCTGTCTCCCAAGTTTCAAACAAGTACATCCGACTACCTTCCAAATGGTTCCCATTTGGATATCCCACAGGTCACTCAAACTCGATATAACAAAAATCTCACCAATGGTCTTTCCTCCTCCCTCAAATTTGCTTCTCCCTCAGTGTTCCCTGTCTTAGCAAATGACACCATTCTCAAGCTGTTACCCAAGAAGCAACCTGGAAGTTGACTTTGACTTTTCACTTTGATATGGCGTAGATATATTTTCCCGTATTCCTCCTGCTTAGTAAAACTAAAAATTCTGGACACTACATAAAAATAAAATACAAGACTCTGGAAGGTGGAAGAAAGAAGGGAGGCCATCGAGAGAATTCACAAACTCAGGAATGCCAAGGGACAGACAAAACCAGCCCCAACAAAAGCTGCTCTCTCTAGCTAAATGACTAGGGGAAAGGCAGTCTGGCAAGACAGAGAATGTTTGGATGATAACCACTCTACTCTAGTTCAACATCCAAGAGGAAACTGAGCATACTTCCACCCAAGCCAGCAAAGGTTAAGTGGAGAGGATAACTTGCTTCCACCTGAGGCTGTAACAAGGTACCCGAGCCCCCCTCTTTCCTGTTGGGGTGGTGCCAGAAAAAGCCAAGTAGAGAGCCAAACCTTCTTAAGGTCCCCTCCCATCCAGTGTCAGTAGAAACCATGTGGGGACATAGGATTTCTACTGCCCCAGCAGTTATGAGACACCCCTCCACTCCTCACTGGGGTAATATCAGGAAGCCTAAGGGAGAGTCAGGATTTTCACCGTCACCCAGGGGTAATGAGGCCAGCCACACTATAGTGTTGATGGAGACCACATGGGGAGCCAGAACTTCCATCCCCATCCAGCAGGATAGAAGATTCCCCCCACCACTTTGCCCCTCTGGTGTCAGTGGAGGCCAGTGGGAAATCCAGATTTCTACCTCTACTGGAAGTAGTGAAGCAGCCCCTGCCATAGCGATGTCAGAAAAAGCCAGCTAAAATAGAACATTTAAATAAGATCCAGAGTCTCCTAACTTGATATATAAATGTTCAGGTTTGAATTGAAAACCACTCCTCATACCAAGAACCAGAAAGGTCTTAAACTGAATTAAAAAAAGACAATCAAGAGATGTCATATTCATTTTCTAGGACTGCTGTAATGAGTTACCCCAAGCTTTGCATAAAACAACAGAAATTTATTCTTTCACAGTTCTGGGGGCCAGAAATCTGAAATCAAGGTATTAGTAGGGCTGAGCTTCCTTCAAGGCTCTAGGAGAGATTCTGTTCCTTGCCTCTTCTAGCTTCTGGTGACTCCAGGTATTCCTTGGCTTAGAGCTGCATAATTTAAACTCTGTCTCCTCTGTATTTCTCTTATAAGGATACCTACCTATCATTAGATTTAAGTACTGGTCAGATAATCCAGGATAATTTCTATAACTTAAGATCCTTAATTACATTTGCAAAGACCTTTTCCCAAATAAGGTTAACATTCACAGTTTCCAGGGATTAGTGTCTGGATATATCTTTTGGAGGGGTTAATATTCAACACAGTATAAGAGCCAACACTGAGATAACAGAGATATTGAATTATCAAAGATTTTAAAATTGCTGTGGTAAAAAAACAAAAAACAAAAACAACAAAAAGCCCTTCTATGAGCAATTGTGAACACGCTGGAAACAAATGAAGAAATAGAAAGTCTCACCAAGAAATGAAGATAAGAAATATTAAGTGAAATATTTAAAACATACAATATGGACATAAAAAGCTTAGTGATGGCCTCAACAGCAGAATAGAGGGGACAAAGAAAAGAACCAGTGAACTGGAAAATAGAATAAAAATGACCCAATCTGAACAACAGATTGAAGTAGATTGGGGAAAAAAAAAAACAAAAAACCAGAACCTCAGGGAGCTATGGGACTATAGCCAAATATCTAACATTGATGTCATTGGAGTTCCAGAGAGAGAGGAGGAAGAAGATGAGCTACAAAAGTGCTCAAAGAAATAATGACCAACAACTCAAATTTGACAAAAGACATAAACCTACAAATTCAAGAAACTAAAAGAATCCCAATCATAATAAAGCTGATGAAGGGCCACCTGGGTGGCTCAGTCAGTTAAGAGTCTGCCTTCGGCTCAGGTCATGATCCCAGGGTTCTGAGCAGGGAGCCCACTTCTCCCTCTCCCTCTCCTGCTCCCCCTGCTTGTGCTCTCTCTCTCTCTGAAATAAATAAATAAAAATATTTAAAGCTGATGAAATCCATGTCAAGATGTATCATAATTATATGTCTGAAAATTAAAGACAAAAATAAAGTTCTTAAAGCAGCCAGAGAAAAAGTGTACCTTCCTATGGGGGAAACACAATTCAAATGACATTTTATTTCTCATCATAAACCATGGAGAAAGAACTGGCACAATTTTTTTTAAGTGCTGAAAGAAAACTATCAATCCAGAATCCTATACTCAGTAAAAATATCCTTCAGGAATGAAGCAGGGATCAAGATATTCTCAGATGAAGGAAAACTAAGAGAATTTGTCTTCAGCAGACCTACCTTAAAAGAATGGCTGAGGGAATTTGTATAAGTAGAGAGGAGACAATGAAAGAAAGAACTTGGGAACATCAGGAAGGAAGAAAACACAGTAAGCAAAAATGTGGGTAAATACACCAGGATTTCCTTCTCCTTCTGAGTTTCTTAATTACGTTTGATGGTTGAAACAAAAAATTATACCAGTTTCTAATGTTGTTCCAAATGTTTCAAATATTTAAGACAATTATAGTATAAACTGGAGAGGTTAAGAGCAAGTAAAGAGAAGTAAGATTTGTATACTTCACTCAAACTGGTGAAATCACAACACCAGTAGACTGTGATAAGTTATATATTTAATGTAATACCTAGAGCAACCACTGAAATATCTATACAAAAAGATATACTCAAGAACACCATGGATAAATGAAAATGGAATTTAAAACTATATTCGAGTAACCCACAGAAAAGCAGAAAAAAGAAGATCAACCAACTAACCAAAAACTGGAGGTAAGAATAAGCACTAAACAAAACAAAACAACAATGGCAGACTGAAACCTTAGCAGATCAATAATTACATTAAATGTAGTCTAAATATATCAGCTGAAAGATTGGCAAAATGGATTAAAAAACATGACCCAACTATATGCTATCTACAAAAATTGTACTTCAAATAAGATATAATAGGTTGAAAGTAAAAGGAAATATATATATATATATATATATATATATATATATATATATATATA